>NC_057720.1:91295105-91321689 GCF_004010195.1 Chiloscyllium plagiosum | reverse complement strand
ACAGTAAAATGATGGATTTTTTTCGGTTTCTCATTTCAGTATCAGACTGAGCATCCCCATTGGTGTGAGCGCGGAAACTCCTGCGGGCTCTGTTGGTCACTAAAATGTGTCTTACGGTGAGAACATTGAGCAGCAGAATCAGGAGAAATGGGACACATGGGATTAGAATATGGTGGAGGAACTCGATTGTGACCCAGACAATGGAGTAACGAGCAGCGTCTGTTACATCACAAAACCAGGGGATGTTCCACAGCCGATACCGAGCCTTGAGAATAAAATACCAGAAAATGTTCATTAAACAGCTCAGCACAGTCACTGCTCCCAGAACCACAGCCGCCGTTTTCTCACTGCAATATTTACTTTTCAGCTTCTGGCAACAAATGGCCACAAACCGATCAAAGGTGAAAGTGACGGTGAACCAGACAGAGCAGTCAGTGGCTGCAGAAAGCAGGATGGCGTGGATATTACACATGCGGACGGACTCCAGGAAATAAAACTGTTTCCAATAAACAATGGGAATGTGTCTCAGGATCAGGTCGAGGATAATGACCAGGAGATCCGCCGCTGCCATGGCCCCCAGGTAACGTCTGACACATGGAGACAATCCACAATCTTTATAAAGCAGGACGTAGATGGTCACTACGTTAACTGTGAGGAAGGAAAACAAACCCATTATCCATCAGCCTGGAGGCAAAGGGACCCGTTTGATCGGGGACCCAGTGAGATTTTCAAATGTGTCCCTGTATTCAGGGATTTATTAAAATAATTGGAGCTGGAATAATAAATGGGAAGATCGGAATTAGTGACAAACATGTGACATAAACCACAAGAAACCCTCCCACCCCAAACAGACAGAGACACATCCATAAGGACAGATGGTTTCTAGAACATTCCCACACACTCGATCACTCGAGAGCAGACACAGGTCACTCCTTCCTAGTTCCTAATACGGAGGGTGGAAATGTTGCTGTCCTAAACGATTCTCTCCCAGTTTCCTGAAGACAAACGGAGTTTGGGAATTTCCTGTATTTTAGTCTAAATTGTGGTCGATCCTGTGTCAGGAAGAAATGTAAAACGCAGGGAAAACGTATTCACTTCTTTAACTGCCTGAGGGGCCTTCGGAGCAGTGTCTCCTTCTCCCTGCATCAGGATCTCTTCCCTCGGGATGTTATCGTTTGTTCAATTCAATGACGTCCGGCCGTTCACAAACAATGTCAGGGACAGAACGTTCCGAGGAATGTCAGTTATAGAATGTCGGGTCGGAATTTTCTGGGGAACTCCTTGACCTGTCCATCAGCTTCCCCCCCATCCACACATCCTCCTCTCTGACCTATCACCTCTCCCCCATCTCCGTCTCCCGATCACATTCTCAGCTCCCTTACCCCCAGCCCCAGCCTCCTCCCATTTATCTCTCAGCACCCCGGCCCACAAGCCTCATTCTTGATGAAGGGATTATGCCTGAAACGTTCATTCCCCTGCTCCTCGGATGCTGCTTGACCTGCTGTGCTTTTCCAGCCCCACACTCCCAGTCAGGAAACTGTCCGACACCGTCATACTCATAGGATCAGGCCTGATGAGTAATTTAGATTAGATTAGATTACTTACAGTGTGGAAACAGGCCCTTCAGCCCAACAAGTCCACACCGACCCTCCAAAGAGCAACCCACCCAGACCCATTCCCCTACATTTCCCCCTTCACCTAACACTACGGACAATTTCCAATGGCCAATTCACCTAACCTGCCCTTCTTTGGACTGTGGGAGGAAACAGGACAACCCAGACGAAACCCACGCAGACACAGGGAGAATGTGCAAACACCACACAGTCAGTCGCCCGAGTCTGGAATTGAACTCGGGTCTCTGGCGCTGTGAGGCAGCAGTGCGAACCACTGTGCCACCATGCTCATCCATCATGTTTAATTAAGCCCCATCACCATCCCTGGGTATATCCTGTCCCACCGGCAGGACAGACCCACCAGTGTTGGGGACACCCTGGGATACAGTCAGGGAAGGAGTTACCCTGCAATTCCTCAACATTGATTCCAGAACCCAGGAAATCTTATGGTAACAGATCATGGTCAAGAAGGTCGCCTGAGGATGGTTATCTCCTGCCCCCCACCCCTCCTCTCGGTGATAACTCAGTTCCCCTCGATGTTGGAAACAAATCAGAGGAAGCACTGAGGGTGACAACAACACAGAGCATCCTCTGGGTGTGGGGCTTCAATGTCCATCACCAGGAGTGTCCACAGGCCCCCCGCTGCCTGAGCATGGACAGGCTTCAATGTACAACAACCAGACTGGGGGAAACATTCTCACCGAACTCCTTGTCCCAGAGGGATCTGTGCCTGACAGTATCTGTAGGAGTAGCCAGCACACAGTCCTGGTGGAGGGAAAGTCTCAGCCTCATATTTGACATACTCAAGATTAGTGTGTTCCTGGAAAAGCACAACAGGTCAGGCAGGATCCGAGGAGCAGGAAAATCACTGTTTCGGGCAGCAGACCTTCATCACGAATGAGGTTGAGAGACTCCGGGATGGAGAGATAAATTATATTAGGCGTACTGCTCACTGTGTGATGTGGCACTCCCTCCTGTGAAGTAGGGACTTACTTCTAAAGGACTGAGCACATGGAAACTGGCCATCCATGAGGTACTGTGGGCTAGCAGCAGCTGCAGCATCAATGGCCTTCCCTCCATCATAAAGTCAGAAGTGGGCTATTCACTGATGGCTTCAAAATATTCAGCACCACTCACAATTGCACCGATCCTGAAGCAGGCTATTCAGCCCATCAAGAGTTTTAAACAGGAACAGAATGAGGCCATTCGGCCATTGGAGACTGTTACTCAGCGATTGGAGCAGAAATTTTAATCGTTCATACCTGTTACACAGGAAATGGAAGGGATCATTCAGCATTTCAAAGCGGCTGCATGGGAATACGGGGAGCTGTGTAGACCACAGCAGTGCATTGATCTACAAACCCGGACAAGATATCTGTCCAGCACGGGGAGTTGTGCAGAAATCAGCAGTGCACTAATGTGTAAACCTGAAAGAATTATCATTCCATCACGGGGAGCTGCACCGACCACATCATTGCATTATCTATAAACCTCAACCAGATAGTCTGACCAGCACAGCGACCTGTGCACCCGTGAATTAATCTGGAAAAGAGGAGCAGTTACCCTCCCAGCATGTAGGACTGTGTACCCCACCCCAGTGCATTGACCTGTAAACAAGGAGCAGTTATTCTCTCAGCATGTAGGGCTGTGTACCCACCCCAGTGCATTGATCTGTAACCCAGGAGCAGTTACCCTCCCAGCATGTAGGGCTGTGTACCCCACCCCAGTGCATTGCTCTGTAAACAAGGAGCAGTTACCCTCCCAGCATGTAGGACTCTGTACACCACCCCACTGCATTGATCTGTAAACAAGGAGCAGTTACCCTCCCAGCATGTAGGGGTGTGTACCCCACCCCAGTGCATTGATCTGAAAACCAGGAGCAGTTACCCTCCCAGCATGTAGGGCTGTATACACCACTCCAGTGCATTGATCTGTAAACCAGGAGCAGTTACCCTCCCAGCATGTAGGACTGTGTATCCCACCCCATTGCATTGATCTGTAACCCAGGAGTAGTTGCCCTCCCTGCATGTGGGGCTGTGTACCCCACCCCAGTGCATTGCTCTGTAAACAAGGAGCAGTTACCCTCCCAGCATGCAGGGCTGTGTACCCCACCCCAGTGCATTGATGTGTAAGCCTGATATAGTTAGCCTCCCAGCATGTAGGGCTGTGTACACCACACCAGTGCATTGATATGTAAACCAGGAGCAGTTACCCTCCCGGCATGTAGAGTTGTGTACACCACCCCAGTGCATTGTTCAGTAACACTGCGTTAGATCACTGCCCAGTGTGGCGAAACTAGCAGACCGGGCTGGAAGTGACAGGATGTGCAGCTCCCGCCCATTTACCGCTTCATAATCTCCATTGTACCATGACAAGGGGGTGCTGTGGGTGTGAACATCACTGCCAGAGAGAGATGGCGGGGGAATCAGTTTAAATATCACCACATGGGAGGGGTTTGGGAAATAGACAGAGAGGGAACGACTGAGAGACATTCTCATGGAAGGATGTCTTCCCAGATTGCAGAATGCTGAAATGTCGACACTTCGATAACATCCTGTAACATGAGCCAGACTTCCGAGGAAAGATGAGAAAAAGGGACATTTTTGTGAGGTCAAATGAGCATTTGTTCTGCATCTTTGTAACTGGAATTAGTTTCAACAGAATCTATGACTCATTGGGCAGATTCTAACAATAACTTGTCTCAGTGATATTTTCATTGAGTGTGACAGAAGGATTATCTGCACGAGGCTGAGCTAGTTTCCTGGAGCTATCGTATCGAACTCACCTCATTAACTATCCAGCCCACCCCATGGTATCCCTCTCATTCAATACCAGCCCGATTCTCCCACCCATCAGGGCGGGTGGTACTCACCATCGCCCGGATGCCCCTGGATATTCCGTGATCCCCCCTGGCGCTGGTACCATCTTTAAAAGGCCAATGGGCACACGGTTGAGCTTTCTCAGTTCGGAGCTGCCCTGCACAGTTTACCTCGAGCATGGCACATAAGGGGCTCTTACATCACGGTCTGTCGACAGCGGCATGGAGGTCCTGATGGAGGGGCTAATATAGAGGAGGGGCATACCACCAGACACACCGAGCATGGTCTGAACTTACCACACAGCTCAGTGCAGTATCTGCGGTCTGACGAAATGTCCAGCAATACAGGACAAGCAGCAAGAACCTTCCCCGCTCTGTCAGGATAAGGGTCACCGTGTTCTCTCTGCTCCCTCACACTCACTGTACATCCGTTATAGCACCTACCCCCCAAACAAGGTTCATGCTCCACCACTCTCACTGCTGCATGCAGCACCTTCTCTCTCTCGCCGTCTCTGTCTCTGTCTGTCTCTGTCTGTCTGTCTGTCTCTCTCTCTCTCTCTCTCCCCCTCCAGTTTACCCCCCTTCACTAAAAACACTGCGTGGATGAAACACTGTGGACTGACTCCCTCCGAACACCTCACTATGACCCCCTCCCCACCTACACCAGCACTAACAGCAGGGCCACCCACTCCAATCCTCCCTCCCTCCCTTTCTCCCATTCCAGGAGAAACAGCCTGGAATAGGACAGAAAGGGCCAAGCCGGGTGGTGGAGTGCCCGATATCCGTTCCCTCACCCCTCCCCCTGCCATGTGGGGAGGACCCTGGTACAAGTCGGAGAGGACAGGCACACCTCGTGTGGAAATTCTGAAACTTCCACGTCCCACCGATCGAGTAAGGAGCAATGTTCAGTGAAGGACAATTCTCACTTTATACCCACTGGCAGCTCCGTTTCCCCCAGCACAACGTAGAAGCCGTGGCCCTGATGCCATTTCCCTTTTGTGTCGAGCTGGTACAAATGGAATCCCCACCGTCTCGGTGGGCAGGAGGGTGGGCTCACAACACATCGTCACCATCACCTCCCAGGAAGGGAGCATGGAGGCTCCCTCCTACACCTCCCCTGTAAACAGCTTATATACTGAAACTAATCTGTGATAGTAACTGCTCTCCCCACTTGTCCTGACATCTTCAACAATCTGTGTTCATATACATGCAGCGCTCTCTGCTCCTGCACCCCCTATTTAACGGTACGGCCTGTTTTATATTGTCTTTCATTTTCTTTCCTACCAAAGTGCATCACCTCACACTGCTCTGCATTGATCCCCAGCTGCCATACACCTGAACACTACACCAACGTGTGATTGTACTGTTAGAGTTCCACACTGTCCTCCATAGACTTTACAATTCTTCCAAGTTTGGTGCCATCTACAAACATTGAGATTGTTATAGCATCACAGTCCCCATGAAACAACTGAAATTCTGCGACACTCACTAGTGTGAGCAAGTGAAATACCGCTATATTCCCAGGGACAGAGTCGAATAATAACATGCTGTCAATGGAGCAACAAAAATCCTGATACAAACCAGACGGAGTGAATGAAATATTGAAAAACCATAGAGAAGAGATTTCCAGATTGTCTCCAAGTATCTCTATTGACATGAGGGTATTAACGTCATGAATTCGAAAGTGTGTATGTACCTTTAAGAGAGAGGGAAAGCTGTTCTGAACTGAGAGCTTCCAAGCACCTGTGATATGAAAGGATGGCAGACCCAGAGTGTGAAGGACAACTGAAAATATGTCACATTTGGCTGTGAAATAGATCCCTGAGATGGTTGCTCCTTGGACAACAATTCGAATTTTACCAATCAGTTTAAAGTATGCCACAGGATACTAAACGCAAATCAAGTTTGAATGTATTGGTTTTCGGAAGTTGAACCAATGAGATGATCCGACGTTGTGCATATTAAAAATGCAGGCATTTAGAAAATTGCAGACCAAGTAAATGCCATCAACACAGATCCAAGAGATTAGGAAACATTCTCTATCAAAGGTACCTTTTCATATGGAACATAATCGCAGTAAAAAGACAGACGATGACCCAGGGAGATCTATGGCCACAAGAAGACACACAAACAACTGCTGCTGTGTGATTTTGAAATTAAATGAGTGCAATTTTAATAAGAGTCTTATTGAAACAGTATATCATTATAGAGATGGAGTGGCGTAATAAGCAGTTAAGAGAAAGGGGGTCTCAGAATTCAGAATGCTTGATGTAAAATGTTCACTTTCAGAGTTAAAAAATAAATTGATGTTATTATGTAAACAGTGGAATTTGGGAGTTCTCTGTCACTCATATTTTAACAGTTTACGAGGCAAATTGAGCATTTCTTTATGTTTAGTTTAAGTTACCAGATGAGCTTCACGCCGCACCCTGACAATTCCTGTGGTTGTATCTGTGTGTCTCTGTGTGGGGCAGGTCTAGCAGTCTCTGTGGTGCTTAAAGTAATGCAATTCCACCATCTGCTGGCCTCCCCACGCCCCTGCATCGGCATTGGAAGAGGGTGAAATCCAACAGAGATTCATTCATAGAGGGGGAGGGAGAGGGCAGCTGCTCACAGCACCATCCAAACTGATGCCTTATCCATGGACTTATCTAAAGACAAGTGTGTTAAACACCTCCTTAACCATACTATCTATCTGAGATGCAAATTATAAAGAATTAGATCTGACGGCCTAGGTCTCTGTTCTCCAACACTGCCAAAGGCCCTGCTTTTAATTGTATAGGTCCTGCTCTTGTTTGATTTACCAAATCCAATACCTCGCATTAATCCAAACTAAACTCCATCTGCCACCCCTCAGCCCAGTGTGTGATATTACTGCCTCCTCACTCTCCCCCTTTTAAATATCCTCCCCATATCCAGGATGCCTGCACACTCCGGCCTTGAGTTTCACAAAGACCCTGAGCTTGGGTTGCCTTGTGTGGTTTGGGGGAGGAGGGACAGATTGCAGACACTGTCAATGGGGAGGAGAGGCTGGACAGTAATCAGTGACCTAGTGTCATTTCATTGTTTTAGGATGAGGGCAGTTGCACGTTAGAGGTGGTAATAGTGGTCGTTGTTTTGGGACCAGAAATAATGCTTTTTCGTTGTCTGTGGTGTTCAGTGATAAAAATCTATTCGAGACCCTTCATTGGGCAGACTGTGACTGCAGGATTTCTTTCCTTAATATTTTGGATTACAGATAATAGCGATTGAAGACGTTCATAGTTAATTTCGAAAGCACACCACGTGCACTCAATATCCTACAATTGAGACAAATATCTTGCATTTGTTTAACAATACAAAATGTTTTGTGTAGTTCAGTAATGGTAACCTGTTTATAATAAATCCACACCGTGCTGAAAGCTGGCACTTAAAATATGACCCAAGTCTGGGTATGGTAGTGTAGTGGGTAGTGTCCCTGGCTCTGAACCAGAACTCTGGATTTGATTCAATTTCCTGAACTTGTGTGGTAGTGTTCCTAGCTCTGGACTAGTAGTCTGGATTCAAGTCCTGCCTGTTGCACAGGTATGTCCCAGCATGTCAGGACAGGCTGATGAACAAACACACAGGAGAATAATGTTACAGTTTTATGGGTATTGCCCAGTGATGCTAGTGACCCTACCTCTGAGCACAAAGGTCTCGGTATAAATCCCACAGAAGTGTCTCATGATCCATCTGAACAAACTGATTAAACTGGTTGTAGAATTGTGACCTGATGGAGAAAGAAGTGTCAGAATTGAATTTCAGAATTTAGGCCCGGAATGACTGAAAACACAGCTATTTGTGTTGATTGGAGTCACATTTTGCAGGAGTAGAGGTTTATAAAATCAGAATGGTCATGGATAGGGTGAGTAGTTACGGTTTTCCCCCAGGTTAGGGGCGTTCAAAACTAGAGGGCATTGGTTGAAAGTGAGAGGCAAAAGATTTTGAAGAGGCCTTAGAGGAACCTTTTCACGCAGAGGGTGGTATGCATATGGAATGAGCTGCCAGAGGAAGTGGTGGAGGCTGGTACAACTGCAGCATGTAAAAGGCATCTGGATGCTGACAGACCTGCCGAGCTTTACCAGCAATTTCTGTATTTCTTTAATTAATGCATTCATTTTAACACCGGGTATTCTAAATACGTTAAGTATTTTATTTTTTAATGATGCAGGGGCATATAAACATATTTTCAAATTGATCAAGACCATTTTCTGCTCAGGGTATGGCTCTGTGCGAGATGGCAACAATGATGCATCGACATGGAACAGGGAATGTGATGGAGACATAGTTTGGACATTATACAAGGAGACATCACATGATCCAGTTTGGGAGAGGATTACATTATTGTGTGATTCAACTCAGAGAGAGAGAGAATGTAATCTTCCTGAGAAGGAATGGCCTATTACACACTCTCTCTCTCCCTCTTTATTCCTCATTAGAGCAATGTGTGTGAGCTAAAAAGAAACATCGATACTGTCATCATTACCATCCTCATTTTTAAGGAATTCATGCAGTGTGGAAACAGGCCCTTCGGCCCAATAAGCCCATACCAAACTTCCAAACAGTAACCTTGACAGGCCCGTTCTCTGAGATTTATTTCTGACTAATGCACCTAATCTAGAAATCCCTGAATACGACAGACAACTTGGCATGACCAATCCACCTAATGTACACAGTTTGAGCTGTGGGAGGGAACTGAAGGACCTATTAGAAGCTCATGCAGTTCAAGGGAGAATGTACAAACCCCACACAGATAGTCGCCCGAGGCTGGAATAGAACGCCTGTTCCGAGTGCCTTGAGATAGCAGTGCTAAACACTCAGCCACTGTGCTACCCTTTGGGTGATTACTGACCAGAATTCATTGGAATTTTCTCACTGCCTAATGCAAAGGGAATTCAGCCAAATCCAACTGTCCCAGGATGAAATCCCATTGCTAGCAGCTTGTGTGAGTAGAATATCTTCAGAAGCCGAATCACATTTTGGACAATCTCTCAATTTTTCCTTTTGTCATAAGTTACACTAATATTTGGACAAAGTTCTTTCAACTTCAAATTGCAGAGATTGTGTGTGTGTCTCAGCATTTTAAACAGGGAAATATTGATTATATATTTACAATACCCAAACAGTTTGCCATTCATCTTTCCATCATGGTTTGAGTAACATTGCTCTGGATCATAAACGTGGTATTTGAGCAGATTAAAGAAACTAGCCGGACTTGTTCCTAAAACTGACCCTGACCCAGTCTGAGACCTTTATCATCGGCCACATCACCAACCTGGTCACATTTAACATTTGTTGTGAGCAGTGGAGGAGTTGGATGAGAAAAGGAAACAGTGACCTAAAAAGTCAGGGAACTATCGACGGGTGAGCCTGATGTCAGTGGTGGGTAAGTTGTTGGAGGGGATTCTGAGGGATAGCATTTACATACATTTGGGAAGGCAAGGGCTGATCGGGATAGACAACGTGTCTTTCTGCATGGGAAATCATGTCTCATTAATTTGGTTGAGTTTTATGAAGAGGTAAAAAATAAGATTAATGAAGGCAATTTGGTAGACATTGTCTATATGGACTTCAGCAAGGTGTTCGTAACATTTCAATTGGTAGACAGATTAAAGGTTCGGTCACATGGGACACAGAAGAGGCTAGTTACAATTGGCTTGAAGGAAGAGGAATATTTTGCAGTCTGGAGGCTTGTGACCAGCAGTGTGCTGCAAGAATCAGTGCTCAGTTCACTGCATTTCATCATTTATGTAAAGAACTTAGATGTGGATATCGGGGCCATAGTTCGTAAGTTTACAGATGACATCAGAAATGTGGTGTTGTAAATTATCTCAGAGTACAACGAGACCACAATTAGATGGGAAAAGAGGGCAAGGAGTGACAGATGAAGTTTATTTAGATAAATCTAAGGTTTTGCATTTTAGGAAGAAAGTATACACTTAATGGCAAGGTCCTGGGGAGTGTAATGGAGCAAAGGGATCTCGGGCTGCAGGTACATTGTTCCTTGAAAGTGGAGTCACTGGTAGGCAGAGTGGTGCTGAACATATTTGGCACATTTCCCTTAATCAGTCAGAGTATTGAGTATAGGGTTTTTGGTGGCATGTTGCATCTGTACACCGTGTTGGGAAGGCCATTTTAAGAAAACTGCATACAACGTGGTTATCTGCAGAAAAGATTTGCACAGATGTCCCAGGGAGAGTTTGAGCAGGTTTAAGTGTTTCTCCCTGGAGTGTCGGAGGCTGAAGGGTGACATTATAAATGTTTATAAAATCATCAGGGGAATGGATATTCTGAACAGCCACGTTCTGATCTTCAGGGTAGGGGAGACCAGATTCAGTGGCATAGGTTGAAGGGGAGAGATCGAATTTAGAAGGGACCTGAAGGTAAATGTTTCACACAGAGAGTGGTGTGAGTACAGAAAGTGCTGCCAGAGGAAGTGCTGAAGGCGGTTACAATCGCACATTTAAAAAGTATCTGAAAGAGGAGGGATATTGGCCAAATGCTGGCAAATGGGACTGGATCAGATTTGATATCTGATCGGAGTGAACAGACAGGACTAACGGGTCTGTTTCTGTTCTGCATGACTGTATGATTCTATAAGAAGGATGATGAAAAACTCTAAAATGACCTTTGAAGTGTGAATTCTCTTCACTGGAAGTTTATCCTGCCTCTATGTTCACATTGATTGAAAGCTGCATTACTAAATATTTGACAGGGAAGTAAGTCAGGGATATTGGGATGCAGACAGGAAAGTGGGGCTGAGACCACAATCTGATCAGCCACAATCGTAGTTCGTGGTGGAGAAGGCTCAAAGTATCTAATGACCCACTCCTGCTCCTCACTCCAATGTTTCTGTGTTCCATTCAGCCCCTCATACCTGCGAGACAGGGACAGTTGGAGGCCACTTACTCCTATAATCTGGTGCACAGAAACAGAGGAGACCATTCAGCCTCTCAAGACTGTCACACACGTGTTGAAGTGATTTGGGAAATGTAATTGGAAAATCCAGGCACAGGTAGGAAAGAGGCCCCTCATCTCTCTTCACAGAGCTTCCCCTCTCTGCAACTTGTGCTTCATTTGTTGGTCATGTTGTAGACGCAGATTGACTCTGAATACAGCCCATATACTCACCAGAGATGGCTCACAAAATCATCTGGTCTCCCTGACTGCAATATTCAATAATTGCACATTTATGACAATAACACCCACTATCTCTCCAATAACAGAATGTGAGAACATCAGAAACAGGGACAGGTCGTTCACTCCCTCAGCCTGCCTTGCCCTTCACTAAGATCATGACTGATCTGCTCTTGGTCTCAAATCCTCTTTCATACCCAATTCTTCATCGCCCTCAACTCTCTATCAGGTCAATATCCATCTACCTCTTCTTCAAATACTTTCAGTCATCTTGCCCCCTAACATTCTTGAGAAGACAAACCCTGACATTCAATACCATTTGTTTGAAGAAAACACGTGTTGTTCCTGTACCATGTCCTATTGATATGGACAAAAGAGGTTGACACAAGGGTTCAGGTAAAAATGACTGGCCCTGATATCAAGGCAGTGGTTGGCTTTTGTTGACACAAGGAGCTGAACAAAACTGGACTTCATGGGAATCAGAGTAAATTCTCCAGTGTTTGGAGTCAAACATGACACAAAGGAAGATGTTCATCATCTCAGTCCTGGGAGACCTCTGTGGGAGATCCTCAGGGTAGCGTCCTCTTCACAAACAGCTTCAGCTGCTTCATTAATGTCTCCCCGCCCCCACCCTCCACAATCTTAAATCAGAAGTGAGGATGGTCACTGAAGATTCCACAATGTTCAGAACATTTGTCGCCCGTCAGCTACTGAACCGGTCTGTGTCCATGTGCAGCAAGACCCAACACCATTCAGGCTTGTGCCGTTAAAGTATCAGTAGCATTCATGTAACAGCACTGCCTGGCACTGCATATTGCCACAGTGAAATAGAGTTCATTCAGCAGCTCACGCTGGTTTCACAGGAATATGAGGAAGCCATTCAGCCCATTGACACTATTGGAGAAGAATAGGGACATCCCATTCCAGCCTATTACTCAGGAAGGGAAGGAGCCTAGTGTGATGGACCACACCAGAGCCCCTCGAAAATATTTGAAGGCGATAGCCTTGACTCTAATGTTTTCGTATTTTAAAGGAAATGTAAACTGTCTGTTCCAGATGCAATGTGACAGGTCAAACTACTCGGTGTGAAACAAAACACCATTTATTTAAACACGGAAAATAAAATGAAACCAAAAAAAGAGGAATTTAGAATAATGTAATTCTATTGGACAAGTTAACAGAAAAATAGATCGTGGAGCGATTACTAATGAACTGTTCCAATATAGGAAAATCCAATAAACACAACCCTTGGCAAAAATAAATATTCAGACACAGATTATCACAAACATTTCTCCAATCCAACAACAGCAGCAAGAGAAAATTCAGAGAGAGTAGCAGCCAGGAGATAGTCACTGAAGCTTCCAACTCTGTGTAGACACCAATATTTTCTAAATGTTGCTGAGATACAAACACCCAGAGATCCTAATCTGTGAGAGTTGGCCACACCCATTTAAGCTGCATTAAAATAAAACCAAGGCCTCCCTCGCTGTTTACCCAGTGGTCTTAACTAGCCAGCTCGTTCAATCTCTCTCTTAAAAGAAACCAGAACAAAATAAACTCTTAAAGCTGCAGCATCATCACACTTGTCAGCACATCGAGCTGTCCAACAGGAACCAGGGGTAACCCAATCTGGCCCTTGGCCATGTCCAACCGGACAAGGAAGAAGTCATTCAGTCCTTTGAGTCACTTACACAGAAACAGAATGAGGCCATTCAGCCCATTGAGCCACTTTTACAGGTACAGGAGGAGGCTATTCAGTCAGTTGAGCCACTTATATAGGAACAGTAGGAGGCCATTCCCACCTCAATGCACTTACACAGGGGCAGAATAGGGTAATTGGTGCTGATCCTGATGAATGGCCTATGCCCAAAACGTTGACTCTCCTGCTGTGCTTTTCCAGCCAACCACTGTCTACTCTGATCTCCAGCATGAGCAGTCCTCACTGTCTCCAAATTGATGCTCTAACATGATGAACAATTGGAGCAGAGGCTGCACAGACAGACTGCTCCACGTTGTACCTCGTGGCGCTATCGCTCATGATACACACGTGGGACTTTAACGTGGTTTACTCGCGGTGAGGAGGAAAGCCATATGTCTTGTGTGAAGTCTCAAGAAGGCATGTTCCATCTCCGAGGTGACAGCCTGGTGTTCTTTATGTAGGGCGGAAGCTTGTGGGAATGGCTACCTGTTTCAGATGGAAGTTATTGTGGCTGCTGTTGGGGATTGTTAACAACATATCGTTCAGTACGGGTTCACACGCCGATTAGATTAGATTACTTACACTGTGGAAACAGGCCCTTCGGCCCAACAACTCCACACCGACCCACCGAAGCACAACCCACACAGACCCATTCCCCTACATTTGCCCCTTCACCTAGCACTACGGGCAATTTAACTTGGACAATTCACCAAACCTGCACATTTTTGGACTGTGGGAGGAAAGCGGAGCACCCGGAGGGGACCCATGCAGACACGGGGAGAATGTGCCAACTCCACACCGAGAGTCGCCTGAGGTGGGAATTGAACGCGGGTCTCTGGCGCTGTGAGGCAGCAGTGCTAACCACTGTGCCACCGTGCCGACTTTGCATTCATGTGGGGAGAGTTAATTTAGGCATATAAACTATTAGGGAAGTCACGTTAGACTGACGAATGGACTCTCTAAGTTCAAATAATGCTGACCGTGTTCATGTTGATCTTGTCTAGTGCATGTCCTGTGCAGTGTAACCTGTATGCCTTACTCCGTCCAAGTCTATTTCCACCCTATGATCTGTCTGATCATGCTTACTATGATCTGCTTCCACTGCTCATAAATAAAGTGTTTCCCTGTACTGAGGTACATGTGGCAATAAATCAAACCAATCAATCATGAGTAAAGTATGGGATTTTTCACCTTATCAATGTCTCTTTTGGAAATTAGTGATCGCTGCCACTCGTCGTGTTTCAGCATCGCCATTTCTTCGTCTCTCACAGCTCTACCGATTAAGCACTCAGCCAATGTGTCAAAAGCCTTTTTCACTGCCCTGTCTACCTGTGAATCCACTCTTAGAGAACCGTGCACTGAACATCAAGGTCTCTCTGCCCACTGCACCCCTTAAGACCCTCCCATTCACCATGAATCTCCCATCTTGATTTGAGTTTCCAAAATGCAAGACCTCACACGTCTATATTAAACTCCATTTGCCATTTCTCAACCTACATTCCCACCTGATAAAGGTCAAGCGGCAATTTCTGATAAACGACCTTCAGCTGGTATCTGTGGCTGTATTTTCTATTCAGCAAAACCCGTTCTATCTTAAAGTGACCGGACATGATTTCGGCTTCATAACACCGCCCCCCTTCAGGAAAAAAAAACATGAACTAGCAGAATGAAAAGATGGCCTGATTTATTTTCCTCTAATTCTTAATCTCATTATTATGAATTGCAAAAGTATTAATCTCAGCTATACCATACATATTAATTCTGCACACATAACTAACTTTGCAATAAGTCAAATCTTATCTAAACCTTTTCCTTTAAATTTGCGATAACACATCTGCTATCACATTTTAGGACCCACAGCATGTACATTTTGTAAGTTTAAAGTCGGTAAAATAAGACTCCAATGAAATACTCTCATATTCTATTCTTTAAATATTCAAAAAAATGCGAGAGGTTTGTCGTTGTCCACGATCATCTCTGACAATTTGTTTATCATATAAACATTAAAATATTGTCACTCCAGTGCGAAACTTAATCATTCTTTTTCAATAATGGAGATGTTGCATTTTTATTCTGGTGGATATTGAGTTTTTTCGGCAAGTATCTAATTGGCCATTCAATTCCATAATCATCTAACTGTATCAATACATCTCCGAGCCCTATATCCCGAGCATCAAATGCAATTTTCAAAGGTTTTCAAAATATTTGGTTCAGCTAAAACTGGTGCGGTGATTAATCCTGCTTTAAAATTCTCAAATGCCTCCTGGCATTGTTCTGCCCACCACAATGCTGAGATCTTCTTTAATAAATCCATCAGTGGTGCCAATACGCTGCTGAAGTTTGCAACAAACTTCCGATAGAATCCCCTCAGTTCCAAAAATCGAGGCACCTCTTTCTTCGAGGATGGTCGTGGAAATTCCTCAAAGCCCTTCGACTTTGTGTTGCATGGGATCAATCTTCCATGTCCAATATAATGTCCCAAGAATGTTACCTCTGCCTTCGAGAATTCTACTTTCTTCAAGTTTATTACTAAGTTTGCTTCTTGTAATCGTTCAACATGGTCTGCCAACTGTAACATGCGAGCTTTTAATCACTTGCTAAAGATCACTACATCATACAGATAAACTACCCAATTTGTACATCTGGCTACAACTCTGTTCCTGCGTCTTAAATGTGTCTGGAGCATTATTCATTCACATGACGTACTCTAAGATTTTTTGTCATCTCCGATATCTTTACCAGATAGTTGAATTGACTCAACACTTTTTTTAATTTGAAAGGGGCCACTAAACCTGGCTTTGAAGGGATTTTCTACCACTGGTGGCAATACTAATACCTCATCCCCACGGGAAATCATCAAAGTTTCAGAGTTTTTACAAAGTTTCAGAGTTTTTATCTGCAACCTGCTTCATTCCATGCTGTGTCCTCTTCAGGTGCTGTTCAGCTAACTCACCTCCTCCATCTAGTTTCTCCCTCACCTCAAATATATAATCCAAGTGTGAGATCTCCGATTTCGCTCCTGTCAGTTTATAGTTAATTAATTTCAAAGGAGCTCTCACTTCATATACGAATATTAACTCAAAGGAAGTAAAGTGAGTAGATTTATTTGGGGCATCTCTAATGGCAAACAATATAATGAGATGCCTTTATTCCAATCATTCGGGTAATTCTGACAGTACGCCGTTAATATTGTCTTCAGCATCTGATGCCAACTTTCCAAGACTCCCTGGGATGCACTTGATTTAAACTGCTGTTTACTGAAGCTATCCAAGATGTCCTTTAACAGCTGATCGGTAAAATGAGACCCTTGGTCTGACTGAATCACACTGCATAGCTCACAGTGAGTAAAGAAAGCTATCAACTCCTCCGCCTCCCCATTTGCCTTAACACTCCGTAATGGAATTGCCTCTGGAAATCTGCTGGACACATCCATTATGATCATCAGATATTGGTTTCCACTTTTATTTGGAAAGGGGAGCTACACAACTAATCATAACCCACGAGGAAGGTTCTTCGAATACAGGAATTGGCAACAAAGGTGCTGGTTTTATTACTGCCTGCGACGTACCTATCAATTGGAATGTATGACATGTACAACAAAAATTAACCACGTCCTTGTGCATTCCAGCCACTAGAAATGCTTTAGCCTGTGACTTCCGTGCATCAACTCCTTTGGCTTTTTCTTTCGGTTTTCCTTCCTGTTGTAACTTATGACAGTGGGATCTTGTTAATACACTGTCTGGAAAAATCCCTGGGTATTTTTCTTTTCATTCCCCTGTTCCCTGGTCTTACTTTAGCTTCTCCACCACAAAGGGTTCCTCTCTCACCTTGGATCCTGCTAAATCATTCCCAAGAACAAACTGTATTCCTGGAACTGACACTCTGTCACACACTCTCACTGTTACTTCCCCAAACTTGATTTGGCACTCCAACCTAATGTTAAACAGGGAATGCTTAATTTCTGTCCCCATTCCACAAATTATCACACTGTTGAGTAACATGTCAGAAAGAGTGAAAATACACAATCTCTTACTATTGGAGGCCGAGAGAAAGCGAGGACTGCAGATGCTGGAGATCAGAGTTGAAAGGTGTCAGGCTGGAGAAGAACAGCAGGCAGGCAGTATCCGAGGGGCAGGAGAGTTGACGTTTCAGGCATAAGTCCTTCATCAGGAAAGTGGGGGGTAAGGGTTGAGAAATAATTAGGAGGGTGGGATGGAGCTGGGTGGGAGGTCGCTTGGAAGACAATAGGTAGATGCAGGTCGGGGGTGATGGTGACAGGTCAGAGAGGAGGGTGAAGTGGATAGGTGGTAGGACAGCTGAAACCGTCATACTAAACCGCATCAACGTTGACTTCACCAATTTCCAAATCTCCCCTCCCCAACCTCATGCCAGATCCAACCGTTCAACGTGGCACTGCCCTTTTGAACTGTTGTAACTGACCATCTTCCTTCCCATCTATCCACTCCCCCTTCCCGTCAGAACACCTGAGGCCTTTCACCACATTTCAACCCCCTTGGGCTTCTTTTTCACTGGTGGTAAAGTATTGCCAGTGTGCTTTTCTCTATGTTTTGTAGTGTAGGATCTCCCCTTCTCCCAATTTCTATCCCTCACCAGGATGAAAATCCTCCCAGAAGCTAAATTTCATCTCATGCACCAATGCATACTTAACTGCCATTTCTGCTGCGCTTCTCACTTCTTGAACTTCCTGTTCATTCACATGAATTCTTACAGTCTCTGGAAGTGAGTCTTTCAACTCGTCCAGCAGAATAATCTCCCATCGGGCCTCACAGGTCTTATCCATTTTTAAGGCCTGCACACATTTATCAAAATGACTGTGGTTATTTCTTTCAAACTCAACATAATTCTGACCTGGTTCTGATTCTATATTTCTGATCCGCTGTCTATATTCTTCTAGTACCAATTCATAAGCACTCAAAATAGCCTGTTTGACATCTGCATAATCTCTTGCTCCCTCATGTGACAGCACTGCACATACCTCTCAAACCGTGCACACTAGCTTACTCTGAACTAGCATTACCCACAGGTTCACTGGACATGCCATTTGCCGAGCCAATTTTGCAAATGAAACAAAAAAGATTTTGGCATTTTTCTAACCGAAATATTGCAATGTATTAACACAGTTGTATACATCCCTACGTTCTCCCTTCATCTTCATTCTGCTAATTTTACTTTCTTATCTAATTCCAAACTTCTGAATTTCAAATTCTCTCCGTCTTCCTTTTTCCTCACTTTCTCTTTCGCTATCTTCTCTCTCTTTCTGTCTCTCTCTTTATCTTCTAACTCCAATTGCTCCACTTGCAATTTAAGTTTTTTCTAACTCGACTGCGGTTGGCTGCTTCTCTGATATACCAAAGTGCTTGACCAACTCCATTATGGTGACAGCTTTCCTTTTGTCCCTGGTGAAACCCAATTATAATCTATATGTTAATGCTAAAAGTATGCCCTTCCTTTGTCTTTCTAAACTTTGTCGGCAAATTTGTGAATCATGTTCAAACCTCAGAACCTCTTTAGTAATGTTAAACGCCTTTTCTTTTAATTTAACCAATCACAAGGAAACAAAATTAAATGAATTTTGTCATCTGTTTTATTTAAAGATCTAGGTCACTAATTGCCAAGTGATGGAACCTGCTGGGACCTGTTGCACCCCAAATCTGTTCAACTCTGTCCAAATCCTGTACGACAAGCCCTCAAACCGCGATGATGGCGATATCGAACTCCCCTGTTAATTAAACCACAAACCCAGAAAAGCTCACCTCGCCTCGTACTCTGTTAAAACATGAGTGACAGAGAAGTCCCAAATTCGACTATTAAGAGAAAAATAACGATTTATAAGTATGCAAGTTAGTTCGCTGAGGTTGAAGGTTTGTTTTTAGATGTTTCATCACCATGACTAGGAAACATCATCAGTGAGAGTCTCTGGTGACGCACTGGTGGTATGTCTCGTCTTTCTATTTATAGGTCTTGGTTTCTTAAGGTGCGTGATGTCATTTCCAGTTTTTTGTTCAAGGGAAGGTAGATAGGATTTAAATTGATGTGTTTATTGATGTACTTCAGGCTAGAATGTAATTCTTCTAAGAACTTTCGTGCGTGGCTTTGTCCGAGGAAGTGTGTGTTGTCATAGTCAACGTGGTGTCCTTCTTTGTCTGTATGTATGGAAACTAGTGATTTTGAGTCATGTCTTTTGGTGGCTAGTTGGTGTTCAGGTATCCTGGTAGCACAACAACAAAACAGTTCAGCAGAATGAGAGTTCGAAAATGGAAGTATTTCCACATCAGAAACCAGGTTAGGTCACTGAGTGCAGGGCTGATGGGTGAATGGGTCTCAGTGAGAATTGGGGAACAGACAGCAGAATTGCATTGCAGATATTGCAGCTCGAAACTGCGTATTCATGTAGCTGTCGACCACAGCAGCAGGAGAAGCAGACCTGCATTCATACACAATCTCTAACTTTTTGCCAGGGTAACACCTCAGTCTGCCATTACCATCAACACCATCTATAGCTCAGTGACGAGTGTGGGTGAACATGTCAGAGTCAGAATCACATGAACCTTAATCTGATGCTAACTCATTGAAGCTACCAGACTTGACCAACAGATCTGAACAAATCCCTGCAGTTCTGCCACATTCAGTCATAAATGGTAATGGACAATTAAACAAATGACTGGAAGAGAGGGCTCCACAAACATCTCCATCCTAAATAATGGAACAGACCTGCACATCAGTGTAAAAGAGAAGGATGTTTTATCTGCACCATCCAATGCCAGAAGTGTTGAGTCGATGATACACCTCCCCTCATCATGATGCCCACAGAATCACAGATGCCAGTCTTCAACTAATTCGATTCGCTGTACGTGACATGAAGACACAGCTGAACACAGTAGATACGACAAAGGCAATTGGTCCTGACCCCATTCCTGCAATTGGACTGAAGACTTGTGCTGCACACCAAGCCGTGTCCCTGGGGAAGCTGTTTCATTCCAGCTCCAACTCTGACATCGCCCTGGCAATGTGGAAAATAACTCAGAAATGTCCCATTCCCTAAGAGGGGAATAATTACAATCTGAACAATTACTACCCCCTCAGTCCCATCACGACAATCAAATTGGTGGGAGTTCTTTTTGACAGAGCTGTCAAGCAGCACAGAAATAACCTGGTCAGTGTGGTTTCTGATAGGTTCCCATGTGGAGATGGTGCTGCCGTGGAAATGTCACTGGATTACTAATCCAGACCAGGCTAATGCTCTGGCAACTGGTGGAAGTTAAAAACAATTAATAAAATATCGAGATCTAGAATCTGGTGTCAGTAACAGTGACCTTGAAGCCAATACCGATTGTAAACAGAATTTCCTTCTCCAATGTACTTTTAGGAAGTGAATCTCCCGTGATTTCCTGGGCTAGCCTAAAACTGACTCCAAAGATCCTGACATGTGATAAACATTTCAATGGTCTCTGAAACGGCCAAGCAAGGCACTTATTTGTATCAAACTACTCCGAAGTCTGAAAGGATGAAACCGGACAGAACACCCGGCTTCAGCATCAGTGTCGGAGAGGGGAATGGGAACACAGTCCTGTCGACCCTGCAGATACCCTGTTCCTAACATCTGAGAGCATGTGACAGCATTTTCAGAGCTTTCCCACAGACTGCACAGAAACAGCGGGAAAGGAGTAGGTCATACAACACATTGAGCTTCCCCCATTCTAGTTCATGGAAAAAATCTCCTCAATGCACTTACCCCACACGATATACATATCCGTTAATGTGAGTAACCTTGGGAAGCTTTAAAATAGGAAGTGCAGTAGTACGTTTGGTCCATCGAGTTTGCTAACCAATTCAATGTAATGATGGTTGGCCCTTCATTTCCACATCGTACTCCCGCTCTCCCACCATTCCTTTGCTGTCTCTAAATCCTTATTTATAATCAATGTCTTGGTTTCCAGGTGCGAGAGAATTCCCCATGTTCGCCAATCAGTGAGTGCAGACATTTATTTTCATTTCAATGCAGAGTAGCCTGCCTGTACCGAATACTGTGGCTCCTTGTTTTAGAAGTCCCAGCCTGGGGAATTATCATCCCTGCTTCCAAACCGTCTCACCCTGTCAGAGTTTTGTATATTTCACTGAGATCTCCACTCATTTTCCGAAACCCCATGGAATACTGGCCCAGACACCCCAAATTCTGCTCCCACAACAAGCCCGTCATCCCAGAGACCAGTCTGTTCATCCTTCACTGCTCTCCATCAATGTCAGGTTTGTCCTTTATTAGGTACAGAGATCAAAACCGCCCACAATACTGCACAATGTTTGAGATGATGTCTCACCAAGGCCCTATACAGCGACAGTAAGACACCCTTTCTCCTGGACTCAAATCCACCTGAAATGAAGGTCAGCACACATTTATCTTCTTTACAGCTTTCTTTCCTGCAATATTGCTGTCAGTGGCTGGTTTACAAGGAGATCCAGATCCATTTCAATGTTATAGCTCCCCACTTGCTCGTTGTATATACACTGAGCAGCATGGCAATGTCATTCCGAGTATTGACTTCTGGTTACAGAACTCACTGCGCTGCAGGGAGCTCAGAGGTTTATGCAGAAGGAAACAACGAAAACGAGCATACAACCCTTTGTAGACCAACATGTTTCAACTAATCTTTTTCAAATGATAGGCTGCCAATTTATCGTTTCCACCAAAGGGCACGCCGTCTTCTCTGTCCACATTGTTCTCCATCTGTCACGTATATTCACTCCACATGTCTTCATCTTCTCGGTGCTTTTTTACATCCTCCTCACCCACTCACAATCCCACATCCGTTAGTGCTGTCAGCAGGTTCGGATATATTGTACCTAATTCCAGCAAACAAATGTTTAAAAGGCATTGTGAACAGCTGGGCCCCAAGCACCGATCCCTGCGACACCTCAACAACCGTCCTCTGTTAATTTGTATTTATTTATTTCGTTAATCTGGGAGTCACTGGCTGGACCAGCATTTATTGCCTGTACCTAGTTGCACTTGAGAAGATGGTGGTGAGCCGACTTGTTGAACGCTGCAGTCCACCTGCTGTGGTTGACCTCCAATGCCATTAGGGAGGGAATCCCAGGATTCTGACCCAGCGACTGTGAAGGAGCCGTGATATATTTCCAAGTCAGGATGGTGAATGGCTTGGAGGGGAACCTGAAGATGATGGCATTTCCATACATCTGTAACCCTTGTCCTTCTAGATAGACATGGTCGTGAGTTGGGAAGATGGTCTCTGAGGATCTATGGTTAATCATTCCATTGCAGCATGTAGATAGTAAAACACTGCTGCTGCTGCTGAGCGTTGATGGTGGAGCATTGTGGATGAAGGGACAGTCAGACTGGTTGCTTTGTTTTCGATATATAAAGCTTCTTGAGTGTTGTTGGGGCTGCACTCAACCAGGGAAATAGGGAGTATTCTATCACACTTCTGACTTATGTATTGCAGATGATGGACGGATTTTTGAAAGTCAGGATGTGAGTTACTCGCCGCAGTATTCCTAGCTTCGGACCTGCTCTTATAGTTAACGTGTTTGTGTGGCAAGATCAGTGATTTTCTGAGCAATGATTACCCACCAAGACTTTGATACTGGGGGAATCAGTGATAGTAACACATTGAATGCCAAGGGGAAGGTTAGATTGTATCTTAGTAGTGATGGTCACGGTCTGGCATTCGTGTGGCCTGAATATTACTTGCCACTTGTCAGCCTGGAGACTTCCCAGCTCTTGTCGCATTTGAACATGCTTCAGTATCTGAGGAGCCACAAATGTTGCAGAACATTGTACAAACATTGGCGAACATCTCCACTTCTGACCTTAAAATGGAGGGAAGATCATTGATGAAAAAGCCCTGAAGAACTTTTCGGCTACTGCTCGAGGGACTCGTACAGACTTGGAGCTGAGTTGACTGTCCTTCTTCAACCATGACCATCTTCCTACGTGTCAGGTAGCTTGCCCCTGATACCCATTGATTCCAGTGTTGCTGAAGCCCCTTGATACCACACTTGGTCGCAGGCAGCTTTGTTTTAAAGGGCTGTCACTCTCACCCCACCTTTGGAATTCAGCTATTTTGTCCATGTTTGAAAAATGATAATGAGGTCAGGAGCTGAGTGGCCCTGGTGGAGCCCAAACTGGGCGTCATTGACCAGGGTATTGCTTAGCAAGCGCTGTTTAAAAGCACCGAGGCCTTCCATCACTTTACTGATGATCGAGAGTAGACTGATGGAGCGGTAATTGGCCGGATTGGATTTGTTCTGTTTTTTTTTATATACAGGAGATACTTGGGGTGATTTTCCACATAATCGGGGAAAGCCATTGTTGTAACAGTATTGAAACAGTTTGGCTTGGGGAGTGGTACGTTATGGAGCACAGCTTTTCAGTACTATTGCTCGAATGTTGTCAGATTATGGACCCTTTGAAGAATCCAGTATCTCCAACCGCTTCTGGATATCACGTGGACTGAATCAAATTGGTTGATGACTGGTAACTGAATGGCTGCGGACCACTGGAGGGGGCTGAGATGGATCATCCACTCAGCACTTCTGACTGAAGATTGTTGCGAATGAATCAGCCTCATCTTATACACTGAAGTTCTGGGCTCTTCCATCATGGAGGAAGGGGTTATTTGTGGAATCTCTTCCTCCAGTGAATTGTTTAAATGTCTCCAACGTTTCTCGACTAGATGTGGAAGTACTGCAGAGCTTACATCTGATCCTTTGCTTGTGGGATCACTTAGCTATGTCTATCACTTACTGCTTATGCTGTTTGGCACCCACGTAGTCCTGTTTGGTGGCTTCACCAGGCTGACACCTCATTTTCAGGTATGCCTGGTGCTGTTCCTGCCCTCCTGTACACTCCAGTGAACCAGGGTTGATCCTCTAGATTGATGGTAATTGTTGCGAGGGGGATATGCCAGACCATGAGATTGTGCTGGAGTACAATTCTGCTGCTATTGATGACCCACAACACCTTATGGACACTCAGACTTGAGCTGCTAGATCTGTTCGAAGTCTGCCCTATTTAGCACCGTGATAGTACCACCCAGAATGGTAGAGGCTATTCTCAATGTGCAGGTGTGACTTTGTCTCCACAATGACTATGCAGTGGCCGCTCTTACCGATATTGTCATGGACAGATACTTCTGCAACTGGCAGATTAGTAAGACTGTGGTCAATATGTATTTTCCTCTTGTCAGTTCAGTCACTGCCGCAGTGCCAGTCTAGCAGTTATATCCTTTAGGACCCGGCCAGCTCGATCAGTAATGCTGTAGCTGAGATACTCTTGGAGATGGACATTGAAATCCTCCACCCAGAGTACATCTTGCGTCCGTGCTACCCTCAGTGCTTCCTCCAAGTGTTGGTCAGCATGGAGGAGTACTGATTCATCAGTTGAGAGAGGCTGGTACATGGTAATCAGCAGGAGGTTTCCTTTCCCATGAGTAAACTAACGCCATGAGACTTCATGGGATACGGAGTCATTGTTGAGGACTCCAAGAGTAATTTCCATCCAATTGTATCCCACTGTGCCGCCACTTCTGCTGTGTCCGTCCTGCTGATGAGACAGGAAATATCCGGGGGAGGTGTTGGGGAGTCTGGGACATAGTCATACTCACAGAATCATACCTTTAAGATAATTTCAGGTTGTTGCTTGACGAGTCTGTTTATTTCAATTCACTGTTTCCTGCCAGCTGTCCCATTCTAGAAACATGTCCATGTATTAGCCCCAATCTACTAAGATTTGATTTTGGAAACTGGCCTTAGAGTTTTACAAAAACATCTCTAAAAATCCAAATGTTTTACATCCATTGCTTCTCTTTCATTTGTCTTCAAGTCTGTTTCTCAAACATAATTCCCATTTCATAAATCTATGTTAGTGTAGTTTATTACCATTACTTTCAGTCCCAATATATTCTCCTAAAACATTTACTTACTATGTTCTATGCTCCATGTACTCTATCATTTTCCCTCACCAGACTTGATTTTCCTTGTATTGTTTGAAAGTTCTGTGAAGACAGAACTGAAGTAGTGGCTT
The DNA here is from genome assembly GCF_004010195.1 of Chiloscyllium plagiosum. Taxonomy (NCBI): domain Eukaryota; kingdom Metazoa; phylum Chordata; class Chondrichthyes; order Orectolobiformes; family Hemiscylliidae; genus Chiloscyllium; species Chiloscyllium plagiosum. Next base: position 91,296,340 of record NC_057720.1, on the reverse strand, counting down.
CATGGTTCTGCGAGTTCCCTGTTCCTCATTCTCCATTCTCTGCTATCAAACTGTAAGGAAACTGCGCTTGTTTTCTCATATTTTTCACATTGACATGATTTATCAAGTTATTACAGTTCACTCTTTTAACCCTTGTGAATATACTTTTCAGAAACCCATCAATTCCTGCCTTAAACTGCTCAGTAATTGACCTTCCACACTGTACACTCACAGGAGCATAAACTCTGTGCCAACAGAAGTACAGCACGATATATATTAGTCCCACTTTCCTACAGCAGGTCCATAGCCTGGAATGTTATGACACTTCCAAGTACTCGTCCAAGTACTTTTTAATGATTGTGAGGTTACCCGTGATAATTCCCCTCTTCGGAAGTAATCCCAGAACACAACACCCTCTCGGTGAAAAAAAATGTTTAAATCCTCTCTGAACCTCAAACTTTTCACTTTAAAAGTGTGCTCGTGTGTTCTTGAACCTCTGAGTAAAAGAAACAGCTGCTGTCTATCCACCCTCTCCGTGTCGCTTATAATCTTATCCGTCTGAATCACGGACCCCTCAGCTTTCTCTGCTCCAAAGTAAACAGCCCGAGCTTATGCAGCCTCACTCCATAGCTGATATGCTCCATCCCAGGGAACATCCTGGTGAAGCACTTGTGCACCCCCTCCAGTACAATCACATCCTTCCTGGAATGTGTCTCCCAGAATTACATTCAGTATTCCATTTTGGCCGAACCAAAGCCCTGTATTGCTCCTGTAATCTACCCCCTGATTAGGAAACGCTACACCCAAGGTTCAATTCTTAAGTAGTCCATTAACCTGGAGAAAGTGAGGACTGCAGATGCTGGAGACCAGAGCTGAAAAATGTGTTGCTGGAAACGCGCAGCAGGTCAGGCAGAATCTAAGGAGCAGGAGAATCAACGTTTCGGGCATAAGCCCTTCTTCAGGAGTCCATTAACCTGTCTAGTCACAATCAGGGATGTGTGGAGAAGCACACTCTGAGGTTACTAGTGTGCTGCCATTCATTGAGTCCCCCCCTGCCTGGTTCCTTCTCCCATCACCTCATATTTTCAGGGTTACATTCCATCTGCCATTGATCTGCCAACCATTCCATTTGCATCTTCCTGTAACTTAAGGCCTTCCTCCACACTGCTAACCACCCAGCCAATCTTTATGTCAAAAATACACTTACTTATCACACGTCCCCCACTCTCCACCTGGCCCTCTCCACATTCTCATCC
>NC_057720.1:91262262-91295089 GCF_004010195.1 Chiloscyllium plagiosum | reverse complement strand
TCCCATCACCTCATACTTTCAGGGTTACATTCCATCTGCCATTGATCTGCCAACCATTGCATTTGCATCTTCCTGTAACTTAAGGCCTTCCTCCTCACTGCTAACCACCCAGCCAATCTTTATGTCAAAAATACACTTACTTATCACACGTCCCCCACTCTCCACCTGGCCCTCTCCACATTCTCATCCCTTTTTTATGAATAACACAAACAATAAGAGACACAGCACTGATCCTTGTGGTACACCAGGGGAGACTGGTCTCCAGTCACACAAACAGCCATCTCCCACCACCCTCTGTCTCCTGCTACTAAGACAATTTTCATTGTAACTTGTCAAGTTATCCTTCATGTTGTGAGATTTTACTTTATTTTTCAGTTTCCCCGGTGGAAATTTGTCAAAGGTCTTCCTACAAAACTAAACAATCGACCTCCTCAAACTAATTCAAACAAATCCATTGGATGTGACTTCCTTCTGATAAAGTCGTGATGATTATCCCTGATCAAACCTTGCGACTCTGATTGGAGTTTGATTTTCTCCTTCCTTTTTTCTTCTGTAGTTTCCTTAACAGTGATCTAATACTCGCTCGTCTATAGTTCCCTGGTCTATCTCTCCCACCCTTACTATGAAGTGGAATTATATTAGCAGTTCTCCAGTTCTCTGGCACCTCCCCTATGGTCAGATTCTAATTAAAATATTCAGCCAGTGTCTTTCCTCCCTTGACCCCAATAACCGCCTGTGATACAACTCATTCAGACATGGAGATTGGTCCAAACTTATATAGAACAAAGCCTCAAATCCTTTCTCGTATTTTACATCAATCTGTTCAAAAGCTTCCCAGTCCGTCTTCTTGAATTCTGTACCTGCCTCCTCCTTCTCCCAAGTAAAATGGATGTGAAGGTATCATGTAACAATCCATCAATGATCTCCAGCTTGACATACAGATTGCCCCTTTGGTTTCTTATGGACACTAACTGTTTGCTGATTATTCTGTTCGACTTGTCCGTGTAGAATATCGTGCGATTCTCCTTGATCACACCTACTTGTACTTCTCCATGTCACTCTGTTGTTCAGTTCCCTCGATGTTTCTAAGTTTCACTGCAATCACCTCTCACAGGCTGAGTTCCCACATCAGACAATCTTGCATAATACCTTTTGCAGTTCCTCTTTAGTCAGTGCATTCTTTTTTTTAGATTGTGACTCCGAACGATATACAATACTTTCAGTTTAGTCTCACCAACACTCGATGCAACCGGTGCACGACATCCTCTATATTCCAATTACATTCACATGAATGTAAACCTAATTTTTACTTTCCCATTTACATATGTTCTTCCTAATACCTCTCGCTTTAACTTTTCTTATGAACTTGCTGTATGAGTTCGTAAAAAAAAGCTCATGAATATCCAACTCTACATTATACATTGGTTCTTCATTGCCTATGACCACAAGAATCATCTTCATACCGTTCCCAAAAAAATGTTTGCCACTTCTGGTTTTCCTTACATCGGTACATTCTCACACTCCCCAGTTATGTTATTACCTTCTAAATATCTAGTAGCATGTTCTTTGTAATCGAGTGCAACACATACCCGGCTGCGGATGACAAGATAACTGATCTGTAGTTCACCACTCTCCACCTCCATCCTTTCTTAAACTGTTGGATAATATCTATAACCTTTGCCTTATCCAGATTGGCTAATGCCTTTCGGCAATGTGTTGGAAAATAAAGTGAAAAACCACGATGCAATCAACATGTCTATTGCTGCTTCCTCTGAAATTCTTGTATGAAGTACATCTGATCTGTCAGATTTATAAATACTCAATCCAGCTTTCTTTTCAAAGATGACCTCAACACTGATAAGAATGGTTTTAGACTTTACTTACACAAGTCCCATGGTCACTTGGTATTTCTGGCAGAATTTCTGGACATTCTTCCATGAAGATAGATACAAAGAAACTGTTTCTTTTCCCTGTCATTTCTTTGTTCTCTACAATAAATTATCCTGAACGCGCACCAACTGTTCCACATTTGACCTTGTTTTTATTTTTTTCATACATTGATAGACGTTTTTTTTAGCAGTCTTTATGTTTTTCTTTCATTTGCACGCTTTTTCTCTTTTTGAATTTCTTCTCAGTTTCTTGGTCCTCCTTTGCTGGGTCCTACATTTCTCTGAATCCACTGGCTGACTGCAACACTTGGCATTTTTCTAAGCTGCCTCCTTTCATCTAATAGGTACATAAAGGTGAGGTTGAAAGTGATAGTAGGAGAGGAGGGTGGACCAAATTGATAGGAAGGAAGGTTTACACATCGGAACGTTCAAAAGGGCGGAACGTTCAAAAGGCTGGAGTGGGATAAGGTGGGATTAGGGGAAATGGGGAATATGGAAATCCACTATGATCCCCTGTGGTTGGAGGGCCCCAAGGCAGAAGAGGAGGCTTTCTTCCTCCAGGCTTCTGGTGGCTCGGGTTTGGCGATGGAGCAGGTCTAGGACCCTCATGTCTTCGGCAGAGTGGGAAGGGGAATTAAAGTGCTCAGCCACAAGGCAATGGAGTTGTTCAATGTGGCTGTCCCAGAAATGTTCTCTGAAATGATCCACAAGTTGACCTCCTGCCTCGCCATTGGGTTTAATGGATGCAGTGGATGGGGCGTTTTGTCTCCCTTCATCACCTATCAATTTCAACCCCACCTTCATCTACCTACCGCAATCTCAGCTACCTCCCCCCTGCCGCAACCCCTTGTAATTTATCTCTCAGCTCCCTCGGCACAGAAGGTTCATTCCTGATAAAGGGCTTATGCCCGAAACATCGATGTATCTGCTCTTAGTATGCAGCCTGCCTGTGCTTTTCCAGCACCACATTCTTCGACTATTATGTCCAGCATCTGTAGTCCCCACTTTCTCCTCACACCTTCATGGCTTTCATGACTCAGATTTATAACGGTTACTTCAAATAAAACAACAACTGCTGGGTACTCAAACAGCATAAAAGAAAACCAATACATTGTGGTCACTGTTCCCAAAAGTTCCTTTACAGAAAAAAATTCAATTAGCTCTTCTGTTCACTCAACACCAATTCCTAAATAACCTGCTCTCGAACTCAGTACTCGACATAATGTTAAGGGGATGTGGCAACAGATTTTAATGGTTGTTTGTCGTCGACCGGTGCCTGTGTAGTCACATTTGTAATCGTTTCTACGTATTTTATCGGCTGAAAAGTTGGTCGGACCTCCTGGAAACGAACTTTAAGAGGAAGCTCCAAACAGAGGAGTGGTTTTAACTTGTTTGGAGGTTATATTAGCATGGTTTTATCGTTGGTTTTATCACTGATTTTATCATTAGTTTACCTTTGGTTTTAACCTATGCTGCATTCTGCTAACAGTTTTACTATTTCCTTCCATTCTCAGAGCATTACTCAGGTCAAGTTGGCGAATACGACCAGCGGAAGGATACGAGACGGCTGGTGACCATTCGGTCAATGATAGAAACCTAGTTTTGGCAGTGGCGATTATGTCAACCTCCAAAATTTCCGGTTGGGTGGGAGACCGGGAAAAAAACGCCCCGCACGGTTGTTATTGGTGGCACCGTGTGCTAAGTGTGTTAGCCAAACATGGACTAGACAATCCGTTTCGACACAAACGGGAGAGACCTTAAGAGTTACTCTGGCATGGCTTCCCTCTGGCAGGCACGAGGAAGCGAATAAGAAAGTCCGGAGTAATCAGGACCAAATTCGAATGGAAGGACTCTTAGAGAAGGCCCTCTAGAGCCTGGTTGGTTTAATAGCCGGACAATTTTTAATACGAATTTTCAAGTGCCATTTGATTTTAGTCAAATTGGAGAACTCGAGAGCAAGAAGGAGAGGAGTGAAAGTAGGATTATTCATCCGGTTATTAATGAGGAAGTTAAATTAGAGATAATAATAAAGTACCCGTTCAATAATTTTATGTGTAAATTTTGTAACAATATTTATAATACTATGGGACTGTTTAGGAAATATCTAAAATTATGTAAAGGGATTAAAGCTGTAAGAATTAAATGTAGTAACTGTGGCTGGGAAGGTAACTACCACGCAGTCGCATGCCACTACCCTAAGTGCAATAGCAATAGTAATAGTATTGATAATAATATAAAAGAGAAGGAAGACGAGAAATCATACCAATGTGAAATGTGCCCATTGAAATTTACAACAGCTAGAGGATTGGGACAACACGAGAGGCATGAGCATTCCAATTTGAGAAACGATAAGAAGAAAAAAGAGAATAAAGAGAATAAAGCTAGCTCGGAAAAAGTGAAAAAGGTAAAATAAGTATATGGTTTAATTCTGAAATTAAATTGGTACAACAATTAGAATTGGAATTCAGAGGTTGTAAAACTATCAATAAACTTATTGCGAAAAATTGGAAACTAAAAACGGCAAAACAGATTTCTGATAAAAGGAGATTGTTAAAGAAACATAATAAGAATAGCGATAAAGTTGTGGGCACGAGTCAGGAAGTGGTCCTCAATAATGATAATAACAGTGAAGGTGAGGACAGTGATCTAGACATAGATACTGTAGTAGAGGAGATAGAAATTGGTGAGTATAATCATCAAGGTAACAAAAGACTAATGGGAGTATAAAGATAGATCACTAATAGAATTGGTAGAGATAATAGAGGATAAAATAAGTAGGAGTAAAGGTATAATGAAGGACGACGATAGCATCATGGATATGATTGTTGGTAAATTCGAGATTGATAAGGAGAATAATAAGTCAAAGAAATTGAAGCATGAATAACAAGTAGGTACTAAGCAGAGGATAGTAGACAAGTTTGTAATAAGAACGTAAATAATGCTGAGAAGATACAGTAGAAAAAAGGAAAGTTCAAAGAAGTACCGATTTTGTATAAAAATAAAAGGCAATACTTAGCTAGAACCTTGATGGGGGCTCCGGCTAAGTGTGAATGCCTGCTTGGCAAGGAGGAATTAGAGATATACTTTAAAGATAAATTATCTAATTCCAATGATAAAAGTAATTTAAGAGGTTTGCTAAATATAGAGCTCAGATTGAGGGATCAATATGCGACATATTGACTGTTCCTATAACGGTAGAAGACGTAAATCAGGCCCTGAAGGAGATGGACGTTAAAACCGCTGCGGGACCAGATCGGATAACGCTGAAAGAACTAATTAGAATTTTTAACAAATATAATATGGTAATTCCTAGAATATATACCATTTGGTTAAAAACAGGTAAAATTCCGAATAAAGTTAAAATAAGTAGAACAGTGCTGATTCCTAAAGTTCGTGATAAGAATGGATTAAAAGATATTAATAACTGGAGACAAATTACAATACGTCCAATTATGCTTAGGCTATTTACAAAAGTTATAGCCAATAGATTAAGTAGAGTTATAAATTTAAATAAAAGGCAGAAAGGTTTTATGGCAGGTGTGGCAGGGTATGAAGAAAATATTAAAATCCTGGAGCATATCATAAATGGAGCCAAGAATAATAAAATTGATCGAACAGTGGAATACGTAGACCTGGCGAAAGCCTTTGATACCGTAGGACATAAATTAATTATAAATGTCATTAAAAGAATTCAGCAACCCCAACATTTCTTAAATTAGTTACAAGTTTGTATGAAAATAATTTTACTCAAATTGACGGGTTTAATTGTAAAACTTATAAGATTAAAATTTTAAGAGGGGTTAACCAGGATGATGCGTTATCACCAATTCTTTTTAATACAGTTATGGACCCCCTTATAAACACTATCGAAGAAAGGAAAAAAATGATTATTTCTAGGCCAAGATAAATAGAGCTATCATTGTGCAACTTTAGCGTTCGCCGATGATATATCTTTAATTAGCCAATGCTACGATGGAATGGCATACAATTTAAAACTGGTTGAGAAATTTTGTAATAATACGGGGATGGAGGTAAATATAAGGAAAACAAAATGGCTTTACTTGACCTATTAAAATAAAATGTTTATATATAATGAGAAGGCAAATTGGAAATTTAACGAAGGAAATATTCAATTCATAGATCCAGGAAGTACTGATAAATATTTAGGAGCAAACATAGACCCGTGGATTGGTGTAATCAATCGGATTGGGAAAACCAACTCGGTATATGGATTGAAAATCTTAAATGATCCCTTTTAAAACCTGTCCAGAAATTGGAACTTTTAAAAATTTATTTTATCCTTAGATTATATTATTATCTAATTTTGTCACAAGTATCAGTAAACTAACTTAATAAACTGGATTACGTAATTAAAAATGCAATTAAGAAAATATTACATCTCCCACAATCCATCACGGATGGGATATTATGTACAAAGTCCCAGGATGGCGGCCTTGCGTTGAATAGACTGTCAACTTTTATTCCAATTCCGATTCTGAGGAAATACGAGACGCTATACAAATCCATGGATGAAATCCTACATGTCTCGTTTTCATTCGAGGGTAGTAATATGGCGACGAAGATGCACAAGCTCAGTAAATTGAAAGTATTAGAAAATATCTGGAATCCAAATATAAATCGACAGTTGGGAGAATCTGATATTATCGAGGAAGAGAATGATGGAATAGAAGAATTTAGCAATAAGAACTATGCTAATTGGAGATCCATGGAACTTCAGAGATGGATGATCTTGCCCTGTCAAGGGGCTGGTATCCATTATTTTAAGAATTATAATATCTCAAATAACTGGTTGACAAAAATACAACACATGAAGACATCCAAAGTAATAAATTCGATTTTAATGCGAATAAAATTTCATATTACGCATCGCTAGCATATGGAAGGCCTTTTAATATCAAAAGTTGTCGGAGATGTAATGATAAATCTGAAAAAACTGCGCATATCTCAGGATGTGTCCCTATGGTAAAATTATGAGGATAAAAAGACACAATGGAGTAGTGGAAGAACTAACCAAGTTTATTAAGAGAAAAGGATGGATAACATATGTGGAACCACGTTTTAAAGATAATACATTTTAAAGAAAAATTATGGATCCCGCACCAAATTTTTAAAAAGCAAAATCAGATTATCGTGGTCGATGTAACAATTAGAACAGACCTACAAATCAACTCACTCGAACAAGTCTGGGGAGAAAACAAAAACAAGTATAAACATCTGGAAAAAGAGATAATGGAACTTACAAAAGGAACAAAAATATCCTTTTATGATCTTGTGATGGAATCCCGAGGAAAATGGTTCGAGAAGAATAAATTAATGAAAGACCTCGGGACCGAGAAATTTAAATCTTTTGCTCAGAACTTCGCAAACCTTGTGTTATCTTTAAGTCTCGAGCTTTTAAGGATTTTATGGACACTTAGAATTCTCCAGTTGACAAAATTTAATAACTTTTTAATTTTGATTGTTTTCAAACTTAATAATTTTTAATTTTAATTGATTTCAAATTAAAGTTTTGGGTAAATTTTCAATTACCATTGATTTTAACTAGTATTTTAAAGTTTTAATATTTTATGAATAAAATTAGAGTATTTTAAGTCACATTGTAATTAGTGGTGGGTAATTAAGGTGTTAAGAATTAAAGTGCACGCAGACACGGCAGATGATGAGTGGCAACGTAATCTAACGGTTGAAAAATCCAGCTCATCCCTCGCTTTGTTGATATTCTGTTCCACATTATTTTAACCCAATCCCTTAAGATCATCTGGCTGTGGTTAGCTAGAGCGGGGTATCCATGCATCGACGAGCGGCGGTAAAACTCGAAAAAGTCATGATCCAATCATATGGTGCGTGCATGAAAATAAACTATCTCACACGTGGTCATGAAATCTATTTTTCCCTGCATCAGCATTCAATTGGTTTAACACAGTTTAGACATAATTTAAACAGTATATTATTACTGCAATAGCCACAAACGTGAATATCTCATTTCCTGTTTTATAACATGTCCAGCATTTGTATTGCAGCTTTCACTTTGATATATAACTCCCATCAATGTTTGCTCCTCCTTGCTATTTTTGCGCTCCACCTTACTAGATTCTGTGGAATCTGAGCAACGTGGGCTCTGGGGAGATTAATGGCAGAGATCATCTCGCCACATCATTTATGATCTTCTCAAACTTTAATTTCTCCAGATCTCCCGTGATGCTGTGGAATGGAGAAAGACAATGATCTTCCAACAATGCTCTGTATTCCCCAGAGAGCTAAGACAGCTCTAACCTGGGTGGGAACTTTACAGCAGGCTGGTAATGTGTTGCTGCTGCTGTACAGGGTCTTAGTGAGATCACGTCTGGAGTAGTGTGTACAGATTTAGTCTCTTCAATGAAAAAAGGATATTGGAAGCAGCTCAGAGTTGATTCCTGCAATGAAGGTGCGAGCTTATAAGGAAAGGATGATCAGGTTGACCCAGTAGCCATTGGAGTTTACAAAAATTAAAGATGATCTTATTTCAACATAAATGACAGCAGGAGTCAACAGGTGAAGTGAATTACACAGATAGTGGTGGAATCCATTCCCTTCTCCAGCCTGTTACACAGGAGGAATACCAGGAGAATATTCAGGCCTTCAAGCCTGTTACAACAAAACAGGACGAGTCTATTCAGCCCCTGGAGCCTGATTTACAAAAGGAGGCCAATCAGCCACTCGAGCCTATAACACTGGACCCAGATTAGGCCATGCTGCACCAGTATGCTGTTAAACAGCAACAGGATCAGTCCATTCAGCCTCCTCAAGTCTGTAACATCGGAACTGGAAGAGGTCACACAGTGACTGGAGATTATTACACTGGGATGACAGGAGGCCATTCAGACCCACCGAGCCTATTGCAAGGGAGTTGGATAAGGATAAGAACTATCTGAGACTTCTTTCATGAGAAAGGAAGCGATAATTTAGACACTTGTCTGTTGAATGGGAACAGGAGAAGACCAATCACTCCCTCGCTTCCATCTCCGTGGGACCGTTCAGTATTTCCACCTGTTATGGAGAAGTATGAGAAGACCCATCGGCCCCTCAAAATGTCACACAGCAACAGGAAGATTCCATAATCTCCCATTCCTCTAACACTTCAACAGGATGAGGTTATTCTGGCGTTGGAGGCGACAACAGGGGAACACCAGAAAGACATCAGCCCATCGAGTTTGTATACCAACTGGATGATGAGTCCAGTCAGCCACACATACCTCTTACACAACAATTGGAGTAGACCTCTTAAAAAACGTGTACCCATTAGACAGGAATTCAAATAAAACGTGAAGGTTTTCGAAAGGGAAGTACTTATAACAACTATATGCATTAGGGAGTAAAACGTAACGGTAAAACTATTGTAATCTAAGGCAATTATTAGAATCCATTGTTGAGAACATTTGCAAAGTTAAACCACAATCCATCGGCGTCAACATGGTTTTACAAAGGATAAATCAGGTTTGAAGTGTTTGCTGGAGTTACTTAAAAATATTACAGACAAGGTGGATAGTGGGAATCCTGAATATGGAACATATCTGGTCTTCGTGAAGCCATTGGATGTGTGACTTCTCCAAAGAGTAAGTGGTAAGATCAGACAACAAGGGTTTAGGAGTAATTTATTAGCTCGGATGGAGGATTGGTTAATCAACAAAATTCAGTCAGATGTAATAAAAGTCTAATTTTCTTTTGGCAAATGCAATTTGTGGGGTGCCATTGATTTCAGTTCTCACGCCTCATACATTTGCGATCGATAGTATTACTGTACTCAGTTGACAGGATAGAAAATACGATACCACATTTTCTGATGACACTAACATTGGTGAGAAATTACTTCCGAATGATGATGCAAGAGGTTTTAAGACTATATGGATAGGTTGGGTGAATGGGCCAACATTTGGCAATGAAATTAAAGTGAATAATATGGGGCTATTAAAGTTGGCCAGCATAATAGAAAGGCAAATTATTATCAAAATGGAGAGAAACTTCAAAGTGCTCAGGTACAGAGGGATCTGGGTGTCTGCTTGCATATCACAGAAAACCTGCATGCATGTACTGCAAGTAATGAGAAATGCACGCATGATTTCAGCGTTTATTTATAAAAGGATAGAGTAGAAAGGTAGGGAGTGTTGGTGTAGCTATGCAAGGAATTAGTGAGGCTGCAACTGGAATACAGTTTGGGTGTCCTGTTGAATGAGGTATTTGCAATGGAGGCAATTCAAAAGAGTTTCATTAGATTGATTCCATATTTGATGTGTTTGTCTTATGAAGAGAAATTGAGCAGTTTCGGCCCATACTCTCGAGTTTATAAGAATGCAAGAAGATCTCATTGAGGTCTGTAAAATGCTAAAAGTAATTGAATGTGTAGCTGTGGAGTGGATTTTTTTTCATGTGGCGCAATCTACAACACGAGACGAGAGTTTTAGGATGCAGAGATGGCAGGAAGGTGGAACAGAGGCCACGATGACATCAGCCCCATTGAGGGGTTGGATTCCTCACAGATGCTCCTTGTTCTTATTCAACCCTTCGACTGTGTTGCACAGGAATGGGGGAGGACTGGTTATCATACTGGAAGCAGGCATTCAGGATACATCAGTTAGAGAGCACGTAACCAGTAGGTTCACACAGTGACCAGCGCTGGGTTCTCAACTACTTACAGTCTATATTAATGATAAGGAGGATGGAACAGATATACAGATGTCGGGTTTGGTGATGTTGCTGTGGTAAGCAAGATATTAAATTATCAAGAGAGGGTGGAATGTCTGCAGATAGATTCAGACCGGTAAAGACAATAGATAATAGTTTGGCAGGTGGAATGTAACATGATATAACCTGTCATTTCGTTGACAGGAATAATGGAAGGCAGCATGTTCCTGAAATGGAAAGGGTTTACAGGACTTAATGATACTGTGTACCGGGGGGGGGGGGGGGGTCACTCAGCCGCGTTCAGACATGGGAGGTTTTGCTCCATCCCTGATCGTCTGCTCCTTGACGCTCCAAGTGACCCTATTGCTCTCCGTACACATGGAATGTTTTGATGTGCTGGTTGGTGGTGGGGATGATGTTTTGAAACTTGTATCAAGGGGACCGCCTTGTCCAAGATATATTCATTTCTTTCTACGTGGAGACCTGATGACGATGAAAATGGCTGACTGCTTCTGAATGAAGAGGCCGTGACTGCTGCCTGGGCAGTGGGTATTCACCAACATGATGTACTGTGCATGGGCACGCTGTAACATTAATAGTGAGAGAGCTCTTTCAGTTCCTCTACCTCTCCCCATTGACATGGGGTCTCTGCAATTGCCATGTACACCATCGTGAATCCCACTATACTGGATAAACCCGGAATCTCCCTGCTGTTGGAGGAAGAATGTATTTACCTTCTCCACCATATATATCCTCCATCACCGAATGGTAACATTGATGTTGATATACTGGGAAAGGATGGTTATGTCACCTAGTCCTGCCTGGAAAGATCTCAATCATAGAAGCTGAATGAAATTGTGACCCTAACAGTCCCTGGCAGCACCATCCTCCCCCTGATGTGAAGCTGCAAGTCGTGTTGTTGAAGGTAACACCGCTCTGTGACAAACTCTTGTTCAGTAGGGGTCACTCACACTCTGCTCCTGGGTTAACTGTAGCTTGGGAAGCTGTTCCGGGAATACTCAGGGTGGATACAGCAGATCCCTTTCCCCAGACACACTCACTCCGTGGTTTCTGAGCTTCCCCTCTCTGTAACTTCTGCTCCATTTGTTGTTCATTTGGGGATCATGTATTGAAGCTTCCAACCCTTCTGGGATTACCCAGCAGCTTCTGAATTCTGCAGCTATAGACTAAACGAGAAAACCTGGTCTGGGAAAGCTGGTCACTGCCCTTCCATTGTTACCACCGTTTTAATAAAACCTAAAGACTTTCTCAGTTATTTACTTGGACTGTTGTCAGACAGCAGTTCTGCGCCTCTGTCTTTAAAACCTCTCTTCAAATAAAAACCAAGAGAAAATAAACTTTTTATATGGATACTGTCCTCACAACTCCACCTTTAATAAAATGATCCATCAATATGCAAAGATGGATTCATTTTGGACCTCACAATCTTTCTCTATTAGTAGACTACAATGCATATATATTACATTGACTCTGAGCATACAAATGATCCCAACGAGATTCGATTTCAGTCATTTTACTCCTGCCACAGAATGCCCTTGTCGTTCTTCATCCAAGTCTCCACAACATGACAAAACGTAAGTGTTCTTGCCCTGTCACCTGTATAATTTCAATCTGAATGGCAGCAATAATATGCTCAATCGAAACAGACTGGTATATTTCTCCCTAAACTTCTGCAAAAACTTTACCGGTTCATGATCTGCAGTAAAGATTTGTCTCCGGTATGTTATTCGAAATTTAAACGCTGAAATGTTGTAACACCAACACCAAGTTCAAGGTCTCCTTCCCCATTGTGGAATAAATCTGCTGTTGTTTCCACTGGACACTCCAACCTCACGTTACATAATGGAGCACTTCTCACCTCTCCAATACTCACTGTGAATGACATAGCTCCTCATGTCTCGGCATAAAAGAACTACATGCTTCTGTACCTCTAAATGCTGTAAGCTCTTTACCTGCTACTCCTATCCTTTGCCAGTAAACCTTACTTTCACAGGCATGTGCTTTAAGAAAATCTCGCACATTCTTCTCAATCTCTCACAGAAACCAAACTTTGATTTCTGAATCCAATCTTCATTATCAGCCATTTCCGTTCCAATCTTGCTGTTTTAATTCTCTGTTCTTCCACACGAGTTCTCATGACTGCAGGAAGTGAATTGTTGAACTTCTCCAAAATAAGAATCTCGCTAAGAGGGTCATAATTTTGCTCTGTTTTTAATACCTTTACCCATATTTTCAAAATTCCTTTGTTAGATCCTTTCAAACTCAATGTGCGTTTAACCAGGGACCCTTTTTATAGATTCCTGAAATGATGTCTGTCGGCTTCTGGCACAGGCTCATATACACTTCAGATGGCTTTCTTAACGACCTCATACTGGCCAGACACCGCCTCTGATAGGGATGCAAATACAGACCAGCTTTGTTTGGATCAACTAAATCCACATAGTCACTGGCCACTGCATTGGTTTAGCCATTTCTCAAATGAAAATCAAAATGCTTCCCCATCCTTCACATCAAATTTAGATAATGCCTGGATGTATTTAAACAGAACCCCATCAGGCAATTGGCGACAATAGGGTTGCTCAACCTCACTATTCTCCACATCCAGCCTACCATATACTTTCTATGTCAACGTTCCTCTCTAATTGCTAACTTTTGAAGTTGAAACTCTCTAGTTTTCTTCTCTCTTTCTACTTCATTTCCTTTTCTTTTATTTCTACTTTTCATCATAATTCAAACTATTTCAGTTCCTTCTCATGTTCAAAGTACCTCATTAGAAATTGAATTCTAGCGATTTTCAAAGATTCTGATGGCATTTCATTCAAATGTAATTGCCGAGCTATAGCTGTAATTATCTCTCATTTTCTCACAGCTAAACGCAACCCCACTCCAGCCTGTCTGCCAATTCCTACAGCTTTGCCCTCATTAACTGTTGTAAAACCCCCAACTTCACTTTTTCCACACCCAGAGAACTCTTAGTGACTGATAGAATCTTTATACACAAAACACTGTTTAAACCATTTGAATTCAACATCCGGAACAAAAGAGACTAACAACTACCATACGCGACCTTTGAACCCAATAGCTTCCCTGTGCATACTCACCAGTGTCTGCATGAACTTATTCTGGATTCCCTGGTTTCCTCCCACAATCCAAAGATGCACATGTCAGGTGTACTGGCCATGCTAAATTGTTCATAATTTTCAGGGATGTGTGGGTTTTGTGCCTTAGTCGGGGTAAAATGTGCAATAATAAAGGAGAGGAATGGGTCTGGGTAGGTTACTCCTCGGAGGGTCGGTGTGGACTTGTTGGGTCGAATGGCCTGTTTGCAAATTCTAAACCTAATTTGGTATTATCGACTTTGAACAAGACAAGAGTCCCCAGTTGGTTATAGACCACCCAGACTGCCTCAAACTATTTTAAGAAGGTAGCTTGGAGGCCAACCTTTCCTTATTTTAAAGGTAGATGTGTGTTTGGTGTTCCGGATGCGATGCTACTAGTCAAACTACTCACCATTAAGCAAAACACAATATATTTAAATATTCTAATGAAAATCCATACAAAATGAAGATTAATTTAGAATAACTTAACTATTGGAAACCTTAACCGAATAATGGCTACAGTACGTTCTACAAATGAACTGTTCCAATATACTAACATCACCTAAACACACCCCTTGGCAAAAAGGAGCATTCAGCCATGCATTCTTGCACACAGTTCTCCAATCCAGGAGGAAACAGCATCAAGTGAAGTTTCAGAGAGAATAGCAGCTAGGGATAATTTACTAAAACTTACAACCCTTCTGGGACCCTAAGCCCCTGGTGATTGTTACAGCTACAATAAAAAAAAACACTTAGAAAGCCTGGTCTGTGCGAGCTGGCCATTGTTACTACTAATTAGTAAAAACCCTAAAAGCCCCGTAAGTTATTTACTTGAGCCGTTTTCAGTTGGCAGTTTGGCCTTTAAGACCTCTTACAAAAAAAAAAGAGAAACTAACCTTTTATTTAAAAAGTGACAGCATTGTCAGGCAATTTAGATGCCTGGTCCTTCAAGTGGGCTTCCTCGTGTTACAGATCGCAAGGTCACCTGAGAGGGACAACCACACGTACAGACCAAGTTACAAGGATGTATCTCATAACTTCTAATACACGCCTATCCATGGACCATTACATGATACATACTGGGAAATGAACAACAGCCTGACACACACCGTTTCATTATTTCTGGGCTACACAATGCCAGCACTCGATACACTAGGGAGCCAAAACCCAATGCCAGGAAAAGATACAGAGGGACAGAGAGATTCAAATTAAAGACAGAAACAGACAGTTAATTAACTGGAAAGATGTTGTGGAAATATGGGGGTAAAGACATGGCAGTGGGACTAACTGGAGAAGTAAGATCTTCGAGAGTAAAATGACAAGAATGAGAACATTGAATAAAGGCATTGTCAGATCAGCTGGAATGGTTTGTTACATCAAATTCTCAATCTGCTTCACAGAACACCACAAACAACATAAACTGGGACAAGATGACAGCCCAGCATGGAGAGCTGTGCAGACCATGCTAGTGTGTTGCTCAGTAAACTGCACTATCTGCCCAGCATGGAGAGTATTGCAAACTTTACTATCATATGCTAACTATACTCGCATCAGATTACTGCTGAAAATGTGTTGCTGGAAAAGCACAGCAGGTCAGGCAGCATTCCAGGAACTGGAGAATCGACGTTTAAGGCATAAGCCTTTCTTCAGGAACCGTCGATTATGCTTGAAACGTTGATTCTCCTGCTCATTGAATGCTCCCTGACCTGCTGTGCTTTTCCAGCAACCCACTTTCAGCTCAGATCTCCAGCATCTGCAGTCCTCACTTTCTCCTCGCATCAGATTACTGCCTGCAATGGGAAGGTTTGCTGTGTGTGTGTGCATGTGTGTGTTCATCAGACACAGAGAGAGTGTGTGTGTGCGCGCGATTGGCGTGGTTGAATGCGAAACTCATTGTTTGAGAAGAAAACACACATGGAGGAACTTATTTTAAATACGAACAACTGGCAGGCTTTTTGTTAATCGACAGAGAGAACGAGAGAATTTTCAAGAACAGATGAGGTAAAGTGCCAGAGAATGTTAAAATAAAGGCATTGCCAGACACAATAGCAATATACATCGGCATGCACAGGAATGACAGATGGATGGATGTTTGGTGTCAGTTAGAATTAGATTTGCTTCGGCAGGCTTGAAGCCGGGAGAGTCAGCAGCAGTTTATTGGCTTCATTAAGAATGGACTTCAGAGCTCAAGATTCAAACAGCAGATGGAATAAGCCAGTGAGATATATTCTGGAGTGGTGAGTATTTCAAATTAGAAATGGTCAGGGAATGATGTCAAGAATCAGCTCATAGTCAAAGGGATCTCCCACAGATATGACTTGTCTGCTTCAGCTGCAGATATTGGCCACGGATGGGATGGAAACAGTGGAAGGAAGTGGAGTTTGTAACCAGAACACTGGAGAGTGACCTCCATGCTCTTAATAGCAAAGGCAATGATGCAATACATTGTGGTTCTCCACTGAAACTGAGTGGGTCAATATAGAGACCCATCAGTAACACGTCCAGAGCAGAGACCGAGACAGTAATTGAACATCTTTCAATCTTCTTAATCTTTCTTTCCTTGTATACGAGAGTGTTAACAGAACATTGCGGCGGTCTATGTATGCTCCACTCTGTTCATGAAAGGAGGCAGTTATAAAATACCAGATCGGCTGCATAAAAAAATTCGTGTGGGCAAGTTTGTAGATAGCTGAACACAAAGTATGGTACTTAATGATCAGTGTAAGGCTACTCCTGGTTTTAATGTCCTGTTGTCAAATCCTTTCATAACCTTGAGTCAGAGCATTGAGACTGCTGCTCAGGAACAGGCCAAAGCAATTCTGTCCCTATGGAGCTCTTACAGATGGATAAGAGAATGCCATTCAACCCATATTAGCCTGTTGCTACTTGAAAAGCTGGAAAGCTGGAAATTTGGCACATTTTGCCAACAGAATCATTCAAAATAAAGAGATATGTCGCTGCAGCTGAATGAAGTGTTAATGAGAGGGCACCTGGAGTACATTGTGTTATCTGTGTGTCTGTAACTGAGAAAGGATGGACCTCCATTAGATATAGTTTACCGGCTGCTCGTAAGCCATTGGTTGCTGTGTCATTTGATATCTCGGGTCTGTAACACACGAACAGGAGGAGGCCATGAAGCCTTTTTCTGTCTATTCCAGAAGGACAGGAGGAGGCCATTCAGCCTGTCGACTCTATTACAGATTGATAGGAGGAGGTCATTCAGCCTCTCCAGTCTATTACAGAGGGACAGGAGGAGGTTAATCAGCCTCTCCAGTCTATTACAGAGGGACAGGAGGAGGCTATTCAACCTCTCGAAACTATTTCAGAGGGACAGGAGGAGGCCATTCAGCCTCTCCAGTCTATTACAGAGGGACAGGAGGAGACCATTCAGCCTCTCAACCCTATTTCAGAGGGACAGGAGGAGGCCATTCAGCCTCTCGACCTTATTTCAGAGAGACAGGAGGAGGCTATTCAGCCTCTCCAGTCTCTTACAGAGGGACAGGAGGAGACTATTCAGCCTCCCAAGCCTGTTACAGAGGGGCAGGCAATGTTTATTTAACCTTCCAGGCTGTTATGCATACATATTAGTTTTAAACTAGTTGTGGAATCGGAAAACCCTGATGTAAACATTAAAGTTCTAACTTTGAATAAGGCCAATTTTGAAAGTGTTAGGCGAATCCTATGAAAGGCTGATTGAAATACCCTCTTCACAGGTAAAGGGATGGTTGGAAAATGCAAGGCCATCAAAACTTGGTTTCAGAGAGTCCAGAGCCAACATGTTTCTATAAGTCAGATGAGCAAGGCAGGTGTGTGCAGGGAGTTTTGGATGGCTAGATATATTGATGCTCTGGTCAAGGTAAGGCAGGAGGCATATGTCAGGAAAACAGAGATGGGATCAAGTGAATCCCGAGAAAAGTATAAGGGCAGTAAGTGTATCGACAACGGGGAGCTCGGGCCAGAAAAATGTGGACATGAGATGGCTTTAGAAATAGTGTTAACGAGGCATTGAAGCAACTCTACACATCCTTTAATGGCAAAATATTAACTAGGGAGAGAATAGGGCACCATAAAGATCAGTGAGGCTACCTATGTCTGGAATCATAGGAGATGGAAGGGATACTAAACAAGTATTTCTCCTCAGTATTTAATGTAGAAGAGATTACAAGAGCGAGAGAATGATGAAATATATAGTGATATCTTGAAAAGTATCTATATTACAATGAGATGTTGGACATTTTAAAACATATAAACGTGAAGAAATTCCTGGAACCTACTCAGTTGTATCCCAAAAGTTTGTGGGAAGCTAGGACAGAAATTGTTCAGCATTTTGCTGATATATTTTTAACATTGATTTCCACGGCTGATGTTTCAAAAGACTGGAGGGCTGCTAACATAGTGTCATTATTTCAGAAATTAAGGAAAAACCAGGTAACTATACATCAGTGAGGCTGACGTCAATGGTGAGTAAATGGTGGGAGGGGACTTTGAGGGAAACGATGTATATGCATTTGGAAGGACTAGGACTGAAGAGGGCTTTGTACATTGGAAATCACGTCGCACTGACTCGGTGGAATTTTTTGAGGAAGTGATGAAGATGATTTATGAAGGCAGGACAGTGGATGTTGACTTTACGGAATTCAGTAAGAAAACCAAAATGTTCTACATGGTAGACTGGTTAGCAAGGTTAGCCTGCCTGGAATCCAGGGAGAGCTCGCCATTTATATCCAAACATTTCTTGAATATCGGAGACAGGGTGTGACAGTGGGCATTTGTTAATTAAACCTGGAGACTTGTGATCAGTGGCGTGGTGCAAAGATCAATAGTGGGTCCACTGCCTTTTGTCACTTATACAAATAATTTGTATTTGAGTATATGAAGTACGGTCAGTAAGTTTGTAGATAATTCCAAGTTTGGTAGTATATTCAACAGTGAAGAATGATATCTCAGAATATAATGGGATATTAATTAGGTGAGCTGAGGAGTGGCAGATGGAGTTTATTTTAGATAAATGTGAGGTGTTGCACTTTGGCAAGAAAAATCTGGGCAAGACATTTAGGTAGGGTCCTGTCGAAAGTTGCCAATCAAGGATAATTGCACATAAATTATAGAATCCCTACAATTAGGAAACAGGATTTTCGGCTCATCGAGGCAACACCGTCCCTCTAAACAGTATCCCACTGGACAAACCCCTATCCTATCCCTCTGAGTCTGCATTTCCCATGGCTAATCCACCTCGCCCACACATCCCAGTGTACTATGCACAATTTAGCATGGCCAATCTACACATATCTGTATATCTTTATACTGTCGGAGGAAAACATAGCACCCAGAGGAAACTCACACAGACACGGGGAGAATGTACAAACTCCACACAGCCAGTCATTCAAGGATGGAATAAAGCCCAGATCGCTGCCATGTGAGGAACCTTGTGGTGCAGGTTCTCCGTTCCTTGAAAGTGCCGTCACAGGTAGACAGCATCGTGAAGAAGGCACTTGGTGATCTTCCCTTTATTGGTCTGTGCTTTGAGTCTAAGCGTTTGCATGACATGTTGCATCTGTACAGGACATTGGTTTGGCTACTTTTGTAATATTGCCTTTAATTCTGGTCTCCGTGCTGTTGGAAAGGTGTTGTCAAACTTGAAAGGGTGTAGAAGAGATTTAAAAGAATGTTGCAGGTGTTGGAGGGTTAGTGCTACAGGGAGAGTTTTAATAGGCTGGGACTATTTTCAAGTGTTGAGGCTGATGGGGGACCTTAGAGAGGTTTATAAAATCATGAGGGGCATAGAAATGGTAAACAGTGAAGTCAATGTCTTTTCCCCAGGATAGACGAGTCCAAACATAGAAGACAAAACTTTAAGGTAAGAGGAGAAAGATTTAAAACGGGGCGTGAGCGATAACATTTTCACACAGAGACTGTTGAACAGCCAAAAGAGGTGGTGGAGGCAGGTACAGTTACACCAATTAAAAGGCATTTGGATGGAGACATGCATGAAAAGTGTTTAGAGGGAGATGGACCAAATGATGGCAAGGGGGACGAGATTAACTTAGGATATTTGGTCGGTATGGATGTCCAGACCGAAGGATCTTCTTCCATGCTATACATCTCTGAGAGTGTTTTGGCTCTTGAGTGTTTAACATGGGGACAGGAAGGGGCTATTCAGCTTCTGAATTCTGTCAGTCAGCTTGTTCGCTCAATTACTGACAGTCAAATACAAAACTAAATCATTCAGATTTTGATGTGTTTTACAGAAACAGGAGAAAGGCTTTTCGTCAAGAAAAGCTGTAAAGAATGTGAAGAGGTCATTCAGGCACTCAACTCCATTCCACAGGAGCAGCAAGTGAGCACAGAACTATTGCAGACTGTTATTCAAGAGCAGGAGGAGGACATGTATTTTCACAAAACTTCGAGTAGGAGGCAGTCACTGAGCTCCTGAAGACTGGAACACAGGAACAGGAGAATGTCATTCAACTGCTCGAGAATGGGGCACAGGAACAGAAGTTTGTCATTGAATTGCTCGAAAATGGGACACAGGAAAATCTGGAGGCTAGTGAGGCCTGAGGATCCTGTTACGCAGGAACAGGAGGAGGGGACTCACTCCCCACCAATATGGAACACTGGGTGAGAAGGGGAGTTTTCTTTGGAACGAACAGAAATATATGAATAAGTTGCATTAATGGTCCATTCAAACCTCCCCACCATTCATTAATAGCACGGCTGATCTGATTGTGATTTCCTCATTCCATTTTACAGAGATTGTCCCCTCTGCAGCTTCTGCTCCATTTGTTGGTCATGTTGCAGACCCAGATGCTGTAATGACAGTCCCCATGATTCATCCAGAGGGTCAGGTCAAACTGGATGAGTCAGGATTTGAAGGGTCCAATCACAAGAATGAAAACACAAAATAAAGGTATTGCCAGATGTTTAGTTCTCTCAAATTCGCAGTCAAACTCACATAACCAGTCCATCCATTATACTTTCAGGATGAAGCAAAGTGTAGATTTGGCTAGCGTACTGCTGAATGCAACCCAGCAATATCCAGAATGTTACCCTGTGCAGCCCACACCAATGCTTGATCTATAATCATGGGCTAAATGTCAGCATGGGGAGCTGTGCAGACGGTACTGGTTCATTCATATATAAACCCAGGCTGTTGCATTGTTCGGTAACACTGTGTTAGGTCGCTGACAGTGTGGGGAATCTTGCAGCCATTGTTGGAAGTGACAGGATATGCAGCTTCCAACCATTTACAGATCCATAACTCCACTGTACCTTGACAAGGGGTGCCATGGATGTGAAAATCACTGCGATGGCGAGATGTAAATGGAAACAGTTTAAATAGCAAAAGTTCTGATTAAGGCGAGTATCACACCAGTATTTAAAGTTGAAATAACTGAGATAATATCCAATGAGGTTTCGTGAACGGTGCAAAGTAGTTGGAGGGGGATGGGAGTGTTATAGTGGTTGCACTATATGCCTCCAAATCATCAATGGGAATTAGAGGAAGAAATATGCAGGGAGACTCGGGAGACTTGCAGGAACAATAGGGTTGTGATAATAGGTGATTTCAATTTTCATAACTTAGATTGGCACTTCCAGATGGTTAAGAACTTAGATGGAACGTAATTTGTTAAGTGTGTTCAGGAAAGTTTCCACAAGCAATGTATAGAGTATTCTACTCGGGAAGGGACAATCTCGACCTACTGTTGGGAAAAGGGCAGGATAGGTGAATGAGATAGGGCGGGGGAACATTTTGGGAAAAATGATTAGAGTTGTAGCAATTTTGAAATTGTTATGGGAGGGACAAAATTGGTCCACAGATTCAAGTTCTAAATTGCGGCAAGGCGTATGTTGACAGGGGATTGCAGGGGATGATTAGCTTTGTTTGTTTCGAGGTAAAAGTAACTCGGGCAAGTGGGAGAGCTTTAAAAGTGAGATAGCTCTAGTTCAAGGTTTCCATTTTCCTGTGAGGGTGAAGGTAAAGTGAGACTGGAAGAGCAAACCCTGGATGTCAGAGATATTGAGGATCTGACCAGAAAAAAAGGAGTCGTGGCTCAGGTTCAGGCAGCTCGTATCAAGGGAATCCATGAAGTTATACAGGGGATAGAGGAGTTTACTGTAGAAGGAAATCAGCAAGGCGAAAAGGGGGTATAAGATAGTCTTGGCTGAGAACATTAGAGTGAATCCAAATTCAGTATAGTAAAGATAAAGAACAACTAGAGAAAGAGTAGGATGTTTTAAAATCCAAAATAGGCATGCATGCATGAAACCTCAAGAGATGGGTGAAGTCCTCAATTTCCTCTCTGTGTTTACCATGAAGAAAGACATGAAGACCTGTGACCTTGAGGAGGTTAGTTGTCATATCTTGGTACAGTCCATATCACAGTAGAGTTGCTGTTGGACATATTAGAAAGCACAAAGTCAGATAAATCTCTTGGTCCTGACCAGATATATCCAAGAGCACTGCAAGAGGTGAGAGAAGACAGTTCAGTGGCCAAGGTCCTGGAAGACTGGGCAGTAGCAAATGTTGTGTTCTTCTTCAAGAAGGGCTGCAGAGAAAAACCTAGGAAATATAGACCAGTAAACTTCACACGTTTTCGCTAACCCAATTGAGAAGCTTCTGAGAGATATGATATGCATGCATTTGGAAAAATACAGTTTGACTTGGAACAGTCAGCATGGTTTTGTGCGTGGCGGATCATGCCTTACAAATTTTGTTAGAGATTTTTGAGGAAGTGACCAGGAACGTTGACAAGGGTAGTGTGGTGCACATATTCTATATGGATTTCAGTAAGATCTTTGACAAGATTCCACATAGTAGGCCGCTCTAAAAGGTTAGATCGCATGGAATCCAAGGTGAACTGGCAAATTGGCGACACAATTGGCTTGATGTTAGGAAGCAAATGGCTATGGTGGATGTATGCTTGTTGGACTGGAAGCCTGTGACAATTGGAGTGCCACAGGGGTCGGTGCTGGGCCCATGGCTGTTTGTTATCTATATAAATGGTTTGGAACAGAGTGCACAACGCAGATAACACTAAAATTGGAGGCATCATTTACAGAGAGTAACGTTATCAGAAATTGCAGCAGTACCTTGACCAGCTGGGAAAGTGGGCTGAGAATTAGCAAATGGAGTTGAATATAGATAAGTGTGACGTCTTGCATTTTGGAAAGTCAAATCCAGGTAGGAGTTTAATGATGAATGAGAGGGCCTTAAGGAGTGTAGTGGAACAAAAGGACGTTGGAGATCAGGTGCACGGTTGTCTGAAATTTGAGTCACAGATACACAGGATAGTGAATGGCTGTTGGCACACTGGCCTTCATCAGGGCATTGAGTATAGACGTTGGGATGTTATGTTGCAGTTGTACAGGCTGTTGGTATGGCTGCAGTTGAGTATTGTGCTCAGTTTTGTTCACCTTGCTCTAGAAAGGATATTATTGAACTAGAAAGAATGTCGTAGGAATTTACAAAGATGTCTCCTGGGCGAAAAGATTGAGTTATAGGGAGACGTTGGACAGTTCAGAATTTATTTCTTTACAGAGTATGAAACTGAAGTGGTTCTTATGGAAGTATAGATTTTATCAAATCATGAGAGGCGTGCGTAGGGGTGATTACTTCAAAATTTTTGCAAGGTTCTGGAATCGAAGACGAGAGGACATCCGTTAATGTTTGGAGAGGAAAAAAATAAAAAGGATCCTGTGGGTCAACTTTTTTACACAGAGTGTGGTATGCATATGGACTGAGCTACCAGTGGAAGTGGAAGTGGTTTAAGTGGGTACAATAACAACATTGAAAATGAACTTGGACAAATACACAGATAGGAAAGGATTAGGTGGATACAGAACAAAGGCAGGGAAATGGCAGATTGGCAGATAAGGGGCAATTACAGCATAGTTTGTTGACGGAGCTCAGTGGCCATATTGGATGGGCTAGTACAGAGGGAGAACATTTTCTTCCCAGAGGGAGCCACACCACTAGACACACTGAGCATGGTCTGAGTTCACCGCCCAGCTCAGTGCACTATCTGAGGTCTGAAGAAATGTCCAGTAATACAGTACAAGCATCAATAACCTTCACCGCTCTGTCAGGATAACTGTCACCATATTCTCTCTGCTCCCTCACACTCACTGTATACTTGTGATAGTACCTATCCCCGAACAAGGCTCATGGTCCCCCACTCTCACTACTGCATGCAACGCTTACTCTCTCTCTATCTCTATCTCTCGCCTTTGAAAAACATCCCACACAGTTATAGAATATTCTGGAGAATGCCGATTATGGAATGTTCCAGATAATGTTCCAAATAATTCCCAGTTTCAAGAAAATGGCAGTGTCTCAGTGTTTAACAAATAAGAGGAAGGATTAGAGGAGTACGTTTTTCAAATCACACACAATTCGAAACATGCTGAGACCATTCAGCCCTTCAAACGTGCTCTAGCATTTAATAAGGTCCCCGCTGAACTGACGGTCTTCCCAGCTCCACGTTACGGGAACGTTCAGTTATTCAACCCCCCGAGTTCCTGTCCCTGGCCAGACAGCACTCAGGCACTTTTAGCCCGTTTTTTTTCAAGCGTCTGTTTGAGGGCATTTCCCATGGGGATGGACACTCCAAACAATATATTCCATCATCTTTATACTTTCATGCAACGGTCAGCATGCTTTACAAAGACCAAACAAAAATATACACTTATTTTATGGTTATAGATATCTAATCACACTGAGTAATTCTGGTTATTTCACTTGACTAACCTTAATGATATTAAACCAAAAACAGCTTCTAAACACGTCTTGTTATAAAATACAATTTTGAGCAGAGAACGTTTTTACCCTCAGGCGTTATCTTGACTGTTATCTGAACTGTACCACTTTCCTTGTTACGAATGTTTCTCTTACACTTTGTCTGTGACTGTTTCTGTCTGTAACAGTTACACAGTTCTTCCACGCAGTTGGTCACACGGCTGGGTTGTGATGCAGAGGGAGGCCAACAGCGCAGGTTCAGTTCCTCACACTGATAGAGAATATCATGAAGGAGATGTTCTCTCATCCTCACCCCAACATCCGAGGTGTGGTGATCCTCAGGATAAACCACCATGAGTGGTCTCTCTAATGAGAGCTATTTGAGATTCTATTCTATCAATGTTAGCATCTTAATTTTGTAAAGTATTTTTATTGAAAGAGAGATTTTTAATATGATAATAAACCAATAACAACACAACTAAAATAACTGAAAAAATTACATCCAATTGCATGTACATACAAAACAAGTTAAAACACTACACAGACAGAAGAAAAACAAAACTAAACAATAAATAATGAATAAATAATACAGCTCAGCATAACATAACGATAGCTCTCGTTCATCAAGATCATTAACTGACACATATTTTTATGTTTTAAGTTCTTCATCGCTAGATATTAGATTAATTAGACAAAATCATCATGGCTATATAAAAGCCCTTCTTAGGGTGACAAATAAGCCTGTATCGCGGTCATCCAAAAAGGGCTGCCATGTCTCATATAAATCTATGTTTTTAGGTGCAACATACCAATGAGAAAGTCCAAAGGGATATTCTCCATGAAGAGCTTATGATGACCTAACAGACCCGGGAAGGGGTGTGGGGTGGGGGGTGATGGGTGCGCGTTCAGACAGCCAACACCACTGAATATTTTTCCTAGCATGCAAAGTACGGAAAGTAAGGATTTTGTTTCCCATGTCCATCTGTGGAAAGTACCCTGGGCAGGCCCAGGAAAGGAGAAACCAGGTCCATCTCTAATTCAGTCCCCACGACCCACTCTATCACACCTGACACAGTGCCCCAACATAGATGAAGCCTGCAACAGGACCACAAGCAATGCGTAAGAGTGTCTGTAGTCAGTCTGCATTTAGGACATGCTGAAGGTAATCCCACTTTGCATTTTGAGAGACAATCTGGGGTCAGATAGACACTATGAAGAATTTTCAACTGCACGGAATGGGTCCTATTACAGATCAAAATCCTTTGAACATTTTCACAAATATCATCCCATGTCTCCGAAGTGTTCTGAACCCGCAACTCGCTCTTGCAGACATCACAAAGCTGCACAGTCTCGTCTAAGGGGACACTCTCCAACTAATGATAAAGGGTACTGATAGAAAGTGTATTCTAAGCAATAGGCATCCTCTTCTCTCTATCGGATCTGCAAGAGTCTGTTAAAAGTGTGGTTTTTTTAAATCAAATCTCTGATCTGGAACAAAATACAGAAGAGGACTCTACTAGGTATTCCATCCTTACGAGTTATTTGATCAAATGATGTCATTCTTTCTCCCTCAAATAAAACGTGGTGTGTCAGTAGTTAGCACTGTGGCCTCACAGCACCAGGATCCAAAGATGTGCAGATTAGATGAATTGGCTATTGATAAATCACCTATAGTGTTCAGGGATGTGTCGGTTGGGTTATTAGTCAGGGTAAATATAGGATGGTATGGGAATGGTTCTGGGTGGGCTACTCTTCAAAGGGTCGAAGTAGACTTGCTTGGCCCAAGGGCTTGTATCCACACTGTAGGGATTCTACTAATTCTCAATCACTCAAGTAAGGTACACCCCTGGCTTCCCACAGTTTATACATGAAATCAATTATCCCGGTTTGACAACTCGGTATACCAATCATAGGGGTAAGAAACATTGTTTTGGCTGTATTGTCCTCGAACTGACGCATTGTCATTTATGTTTTAACTTTATTGATAATTATTGGGTTATGACAATACTCCATAAATGTTGTCATTTTGTCTAAGAACAACAGACTACTAAGGGTTCACTTTGTCTGAGAGGGTTCAATATCTAACCATATTGACGCCGGGTTCTCAGCGGCCCAGACACTAACGTAGGATAATAAAAAAAAGTTTAATTGATAGCTTTTAACCTGGGAGATCTTCTACCCACAATCTGTGGGGTAGTTGCAATTTGGTTATATTGATAAAGAGTCGCTTATGGTGCCAAATAAAAGAGCTAATACAGCCATTACGTCTCCTAAATATCTGTCTGGGAAACATCAAAGGAAGCATTCACACAGAGTGTAGCAAATAAGGAAGGATATTCATTTTAAAAACAACTATCCGAAACCAGCCTGGATGTTGGAAGTGCCTCCCATCTTTGAATGTCTTGTATAATTTTTTCAAACAAATGGACATAGTTCACGTTAAATAAATGATCAAAGGTGGATGTAATCAATATACCGAAATAGAGAAACCCCCTCCCCCACTCCCGTGACCATTTAAAAGGAAAACAGGATTTATCTTCAATATCAGGTATTTCCCTAAGACCTCCCATAGGCATGGCCACAAACTTTGTAAAATTAATCTTATCGCCTGAAAAAGTGACAAGCGAATTAATGTATTACATCACGTGAGCTGCTGAAATTGTCGGATTTGACAAAAACATAAGACCCTCATCTGCATACAACATAATCTTATGTGACTTCTATCCCACTTCTGGGATAGGTAAGTTTGGGTAATATTCCCAATTGTGCCGGATGCCACCGTGTCTAAGACTGTTGCCGGTTTGGGGAACAGATCAACCCTCGTGTTGCATTTGTGCAGGCTAAAGAAGAAAATAAAATCCCCACTTGTGAGGTAGATCTGCATCCAGACATCCACCAGCTCCAGTTCTGCACACAAATCCACTAATTGCTTACATTGTAACGAGTATATTGGGGGACATTTGGACATTCTATCCACCGTGGGGCCATAAGACAGTTTAAATCTCCTTGTACACTAATGTTCCACGATGCAAGATAACTTACTTTGGAAAATGTGTCGACCAGGAGTTTAAGAGTGTGCGCCTTGTCGGGCGATGGGAGTGTTGGTGATGGTGGTGGCGGGGGGCGCAGGAAACATTCAAATACTTCAAGACTTTTGGGATGATGATCCTCCCGTGAGTGTCTAATACAATTTTGTAATTTAAGTGGAAGATTCTTCCTAACTAGTATGGCTTCTCCCCTACTCCTTGTATTAAAAGACGAGAAATAAATCCGATCAAACCCGCCCTGCTGTAACGTCAAAGGTTCCTTGCCATCAAGGTGCATTACCTGAAATAGGACAACATCCACCGTCTCTGTTTTAAGACGAGAAAGTACATGTTTCCTCTTAAACCATTTAAGCACATCATTATCCAAATTACACTGCAGCAACATTTCAACTCTAGAGTTTCGCATCGAATTACACATCGCTGATTATTAATGAAAAAAAACTCATATACGCAACATTTCAACTCTAGAGTTTCGCATCGAATTACACATCGCTAATTATTAATGAAAAAAACTCATCGACCATAAAACTGTACAAACTTAAACTACTACAACTAACAAGCTCTCAAAACTTTCCAAAGCTAAACACATAAAAAACCAAAGAACATATCTTAAAACTTTATTTTGTGCCCGCTACCTATATGGAATCCAAGGCTATTAACAACAAATATCGCGCTTGAACTGCCCTTCGGTCGGCACTTAGTCATCACAACTCCCTCCAGCTTGAGCTGCACCCCAGACACTAGCAAAGAAAGACAAAAAAGAGCAGTAATACTAATGAAGAAGTTAAAAATGAGTACTCTACCCATCTCCGATTATAATTTAACACTGGTTAATACCAGAAAAATCCAACAAACTTTCTTAAACGAGAAGCATGATTATCTAAATATCCAGCTTATGTTAAAATGTCCACAAATTTTTCGCTTTCTCTGGAGAGTCAGACGAGTTCGTGGATCCATTGAAAGCAATATGGAACACCGCCGGGTACCGTAAGGAATACTGAATCCAGAGTTATCTTACTCTTCTCTTGATCTCATCAAAAGATTTATTTTCCTGATTCCGCCGCTGAAAATTCCTGAAAGAACATAAACCCGGAGCTCTTGTGAATTAAACCCATCGGATCTTTCCCCTAGGTTCTGAAAGCTTCCACCAGTCTTTGTTTATCCCCATAACTATGTAATCGCGCAAGGACAGGATGAAGACGTTGGTCTGAGTCTGACTTCTGCGC
Organism: Chiloscyllium plagiosum; assembly: GCF_004010195.1. Lineage (NCBI taxonomy): Eukaryota > Metazoa > Chordata > Chondrichthyes > Orectolobiformes > Hemiscylliidae > Chiloscyllium > Chiloscyllium plagiosum. The sequence continues at coordinate 91,266,394 of NC_057720.1, read as the reverse complement.
CATAATCCGATGAACTGTCTCACTCTTCACCCGTCCCTCCTCCGTTTCGAATTGAAGGAATCGCTGCAGCTCGGTCTTGAAAAAACTCACTGGCTGACCACCTTCTGTCCGCTCCAGCAAACCAACGATGTGAATATTCTTCATCCTACCCCTGTTCTCGAAGTTGTCACTTTGTTCAGTTAAGGGGCAGTCCTGTTTTTCAAGGGCGAGGATCCTCTCTCGACAGGAATCGATCATGGTCTCTGTCGCTGCAGTTCGGCCCTGGGCATGATCTGTTCTATTTCCAAGGCTGTCAAGTTGCTGCTCATGTTTTGGAGCACGGCTGAGAGCGGCTCTAGCCACGGCTGAACTGTTCTTCAATCATGGCTTCAATCATTTCACATAACTTGGTGAACCCAGTAACAAAGGCCTGGTGAGTAACTGGTTCCATGGAACGAGCAGAGTGGGTTGCAGCTACAGTCTCAGGCATGCTCGATACTTCTGACGGGTGCACCGCTTGTTGGGACTTACTCGATTTTTTCCTGTGTTTTGTAATCCATTTGACAAATCGGGATTAGTAAAGATTCTATCGCACTTTTAGTGTTGAACTTTAAGTAAATGGCTGGGATGAAGTGGGTTAGAGAACCACTTTGCCCGTGTGTTGATGCAGACCTTCTGGATCGCTGCCATCTTGTATTCTCTCTTAAAATTTTGTCGATATTATCAATTCATTTTGCATTATATTCCTGGAGGTTCTGAAGGCGTGTTATTTGATACCACTGTCTATATTTCCCCCCCAACACTGCGCATTGCTGCCCATTCCTCGATAATCCTTGACTCTGTTGTTATTTATGAAACTTCCATCTGTGCCTCAAAAATATTCAATATTTCCGCCTCCAATGCTCTGTGGGGAAGAGTGTTCTAAAGACTCACACAGCATTTTGAGAAAACAAGTATAAACATTATGATCTGAGTGTGAGATTAGTTTTTTCTTTCTCTCCTTATCTGATAAAGGATATAATTACATTGGAAGCAGTTCAGAGATATTTCATTTCACGCATTCCTGGGGTGAAGGGCTTATATTATGAAGGCTTTCACAGGTTACTCTTGGAATGAGAATGAAACATACAAGACGTTGATAAGAGTGGATTAAGTATGTGCCCAGTGGGTGTTTGTATAGTCCAAATTTATTGTCATTGTCATAGGATCTCTGGAGTGTGGAGGCAGGGCATTCCGTCCATTAAGTCCACCCTGACATACCAAACAGCGTTCCATCTGAACGTGCCCCCCAATCTTATCCATGTAACCCAGCATTTCCCATAACTAACCCACCTAACCTACGCATCCCAGGGCACTCTGTGCAATCCAGTTTAAACTGCACATATTTGGACTGTGGCAGGAAACTGCAGCACTGGGAGGAAACCCACATGGGGAAAATGTTCAAACTCCACATGGAGGGTCGCCCGAGGTTGGAATTGAACTCAGATCCTTGATGATGTGAGGCAGCAGTGATACCCACAGATCCAACATATTCCTCCGTTAGCTCTGTCAGTAACTTGTGGCTGACTAAAGAAATATGCCTGACTTGTTCTTATCACTTAACCTGACCCAGTCTGAGACATTTATTGTCGGCCATACCACCAACCTGATTACATGTAAAATTTGTTGTAAGCAGTGAAAGAGTAGGACAAGAAAAGGAAAGAGTGACACCCTCCATCCTCAGTCACAACTGGAACGAGAAAAAAACACAAAATGGGAATTCATTCAAGTGGGAATCTCTTTCCCAGAAGTTTGGGATGGCTGAATCTTTATATTATATCGAAGCTGACTTTGTCTGTATTTCCATAGACAGGTGAATCAGGGATAATGGTGCATGGAGAGAAAACTGCAGCTGGAACCACAATGAGATGAGCCACGCCTTTATTTACTGGTGGAGTAGTGTCAAAGGGCCGAATTGCCCAGTACTGTCCCTCAGCCCTATGTTCTGATGTTCCATTCAGCCCTTCAGACCTGCTACACAGGGGCAGATCAAGGCCACTCCGATGGTTAGGTGCAGTTTTGGAAATGTATTTGTAAAATCCAGGCTGGGTCAGGAAGTGACACTCACCCCCAATCACTGTTTCTAGGCCTCCCCTCTCCGCAACGTCTCTGTAGATGTGGATCGTGTTACAGACACAGATTTCCTGTGAAGACAGCCCCCATACCTCACCCAGCGTTAACTCAAACAGATCCTCGGCTCACCGGAATGTAGCATTACACAACACAACGTCCGGGAAATTAATCAGTTACTTTTCAAAAGAATAACATGTGAACGTAATAAATAGATACAAGAGTAGGCTATTCAGCCCCTCAAGATTGCCCTGTCATTTAATACGAACATGGCTGATCTGCTCCAGGTCTAACTCCACCTTCTTGCCGACTCCTTGTATCCCTCCACACCTCTCTGGGTTAGGGAATTTCAGACATTAACTACCTTCTGAGACAAGACATCACTTTGCATCTTAGATAGAAATCAATGTTCCATATTCGTTTTCTATGTCCTTGAGTTCGAGACTCCACTCAGGAATGGCAACAACTTCTCAACATCTACCTTCTCAAGTTCCTTCTATGGCTTGTATGTTTCAGCAGTATCACTCCACTTCATTTAAACCCCAATGATTAATTGCCTCACCATTTTAGAGATTCTCAATAACACAACCCTTTCATCCCTGGAAGCCGGCTAATGAACCAACGCAGTTACTTGCTGCATCAGCATGCTGACTTTATGTTTCATACACAGGAACATTCTAATCCCTTTTGTACTGTTCTTTCTCTGGAAGTCCTCTCCATTAAATAACAGCCTGCCTTTTGATTCTCAGTGGCATCCTCAAACTTGGATGTATATTGCACTCAGATCCCTCCTTCAGATTATCAGTATAGAGTGTAAATAACTGATGCCATCGGACTGATAGCTGTGGTCCTCCAGTAGATATACCTTTATCATGAATATCCATTAATCCTGACTCTCCGATTTCTATATGTTAAGCAATCATCATCCAATATTAATACATTCCCCATCATCCTACGAGCTTCTGTCTTGTGTAAGAACTTATATTTTGTAACACCTTGTGGAAAAACTCTGGAAAGCTAGGTGTCTACCAGATCCCCTTTATCAGGTCCGCTTGTTACATTCTCAGGCATCTCTATAAGTACTTTGCATGATTTTACAGGGCAAAATATAACTTTCCTTTCACAAAACCACTCTGAACCTGCGTGAAGCTTTTCTAAATGTCCATGCTAGTCAGGTTTTCCAAATTAAGCTCGTTCCATCTGCTTTCATTTAGCCCATATGCCTCTAAATGTTTCCAATCCAAATGAGTTTTAAATGTTTTAGCTGTACATGCATCTACTACTCTTCGTCTGACAGCTCATTCCAAACCCACACCACCCTCTGTGTAAAGACACAGCCCCTGCGTCCCCTGTAAATTTTCCATCTTTCATCTTAAACCTATGCCTTCTAGGGCAGAACTCCCCCATCCTGTGGAGAAGACCTTGGCTATTCACCCTATCCATACCTCTCATGATTTTAGAAACTTCTGTAATGTCATCTCTCATCCTTCTACACTCCATCCAATACTAACTTCAAGAAGAAACATTTAAAGATAAATATTGCAAATTTGAAACTATACTAAACAACACAGATAAACAAAACTCAGCTCAAACTTCTTACTGTGACTTGTTTTTTTCTCCCTATTACAATACTAAGGCAGCATGAAACGCTTACTAGTGCCAATAAGAAGTCAAGCACCTGATATCCTTTGTCTAAAGGTGGTGATGATCTCGACAGTGAAAACGTATTTCTGGTCAGATCTTTATAATGCCACATAGTCAACCTTCTCCCTCCCTTGACCTTGTGTGATTGTGTCTGCTTTATCTTGCACTCAATACAGAGAACCCCTTTATCCATTCACACCTTATTTTAAACCTATTTTATATCATCTTCTCGTTCACCACTGCTAAAAGCCGGTTTATCTTTGCCACGCCCTCTTTTCCCTGTCACCTATCTCCCACCTCAGGCAAGCTTTTAAAAAGCTAAGTTTCCAATCCTTTTCAGTTATGAAGAAGTGTCACACGGGGCTTGAAATGCGAACGCTGTTTCTCTGTCTCTGCAGAT
>NC_057720.1:91245559-91258509 GCF_004010195.1 Chiloscyllium plagiosum | reverse complement strand
ACTCTGTAGCTCCCTTTTTTCACTCTGTTTATCTCACTTCATTGTCTTTCTTTCCGTTTATTTCTCTCCCTCTCAGTCTAGCTCCGATCATTCCCTCTATTTTCAAGTTGTCAAGTTGGAGAGCTCATGGACGCATGGTGGGCTGAATGGCCTCCTTCGGTGTTGTATTAATTCTGAAGTTCTCTGACCAACAGTAAAAAGTTTTGGTGCCTGGAGAGACAAGCTGCTCCAGTGAAGGGCACAGTGGATAATTAACCATTATCTCTTCCTATTTTCTGACATGCAGCGACATCGAAATATCTGTTCAAACAAACGGATTCCTTATATTAAATTCGGCACACTTCAGACTGCCAGGCCACTGTGTTCAGCGCCCTCTGTTTTTTTTGTGTTGGTCTTAGCTGTACTGGGATTAGTCTCCCACTCCCCCTCAGTCACTGTTCCTGTGGACCTCCTGCTGTGGTTCCACACACCCCTCCCCCACCACCGCCACACACTAGTTTAAACCCTTGTAAAGGACAATAGCAAAAATGCCTGCCAGGAGATTGCTGCCAGTTCAGGTCCATCCCGTCCCTCTTGTCTATATCCTACCAACCCGGGAATCCCAATGATCCACATATCGGAGATTGTTATCAATTCATGTGCATCCCGTCCTTTTTGTGTATATCCTACCGATTCGGGAATCCCAATGATCCACATATCGGAAGTGCTGCCTCCCCGACCAGCACTTTGATCGTGTATTTAACTGTGCTGCCTTACGATTCCTTACCTCACTCGCACGTGACATATTCTAATGTCTCCAAAATTCAAATAACCTTTCAACATAACTCCAGCAAGGCCTTTTCTTTAATCTGAATAGACTTGATAATAAAAATTTAAGTGTGACGTCAGGAAAGTGAGACCACTGAATCAGTCCAGTGACCACCGGATCTGATATTCCCGCCACCAAACCTGTTTGACAAGGCATACATATGGACCATCTATTTGCAGATGGCCGAGGATAAACAGAAGATTAGAAAATGTCATAGCAGATGGATGTAATTCAGCCTGTTTACTCAGCTTTGCTATTCAATTCGATTCTAGTTATTCTGTTCCTTTCAATGGCAGGGTCTTTACCCAGCATCCCCAGCGGGTCAGAAAATTCCCAGTGTCGTTGTGTGCACAGTCCTGCGAAGAGAGTATCCAGTACCAGGCAATGGGGTGTGGGGAGTCCCAGGGGTGGCACAAGGAAAGGTTGCACTTTCCTGCACTCCGACAAGTGGCCGGGCAAGATTCCTAAACACCCAGAGGAACCCGCGAACCACAGCTGCTTTTACAAAAATCGTCACATTTGCTGCATTCTCCATCGAACAAAAGCAAAAATACTGTAGATGGTAGAAATCTGAAGCAAACACAGAGACGTACTATGGAGAGAGAAAAGGGTTAATGCTCCCAATGCAGACACGGGATGAATGTACAAAGTCCACACAGAGATTGGAAATGAACATAAGTCCCTCGCACTGTAAGGCAGCATTGCTGTGTCACCAGGCTGGCCAATGATGGATAATTGGGGATAGTATAGTTAAAAGCATAGATACTGTTCTCCGTGATCGGGATTAAGAGTCCTGAAGGTTGTGTTGCCTACATGGTATTTGGGTTTGCTATGTATCATCTGGGTTGCAGAACTTGTCGCGGGAGGGGAATGATCCAGTGGTCAGGGTCCGTGTAGGTACCAATAGCTGGACAAACAAATGACAATTAGAAGAGCGACGGGTAATACAGGACTGAACTATTATATCGGAATGCATGCAGTATAAGGAATAAGGTAAATGAGCTTGTAACTTATCCATAAATTGGCAGGTACGACATAGTGGGCATTACAGTGACATCGCTGCAAGACCATCAGGATTGGGAGCTGAATATTCAAGGATATTCATCCTGTCGAAAAGATAGGCAGTTGGGCAGAGAGATAGAGTTGTCTCAGTATTAAGAATGGAGTTGAAACAATAATAAATAATAAGAAATGAACTAAGGTCAGATGGTGTAGAATCTGTGTCGGTAGAATTGAGGAATCAAAAAGGTGGAAAAATGCAGTTGGAGTTATATACAGGGAGCTGGGGTGTAAGATATACCAGGAGCTAGAAAGATCTGCAGGAAAGGCAAAGTTACAGTGATCATGTGGGATTTTATTATACAGATGGACTGGGAATTCAGATTGAAGTTGGCAGGGAAAGGAATTTGTGGAATGTCTACGAGATGGCTTTTGGAGCAGCTTGTGAAGGCAGACTAGATGAGTGGAGCTGAAAGCGACAGTGATCATAATATGATTGAATTTACTCTGCAATATCAGATGGAGAAGTTAGAATCAGAAGTAACAGCTGAATAAAGGCCATTGCACAGATATGAGTGAGGAGCTGCGTAGAATTGACTGGGAGACGGGCCCAGCAGGAAAGACAGTACAACAGCAATGACAGGAGATTTTTGGAGTAATTCAGGATACAGCAGAGATTTATCCTAAGGAAAAAGAGGCTTGTATAGGGAGGATGGGACAGCCAGAGCTGACTAGGGAAGTCAGGTATAGCATAAAAGCAAAAGCGAAATGATGTAATGTGGCAAAGTGCAGTGGGAAACCTGAGGATTGAAAAGCTGACAAAGACAAAACAGATGGCAAACAAAATAAAATAAGGAGGGAGATTATTAAATTTGGGGTAAGCTAGCCAGGAATATAAAGGAAGACTACAACAGTTTCTTTCGATATATAAAGTATAAAAGAGCGGCAAAAGTGAACATTGGACTGATAGAAAATAATACTGGAGAGATTGCAGTGAGGAACGAGAAAATGGCCAAGGAACTGAATAATTACTTTGCATCAGCTTTCATGGTGGAAGGCACGAGTAATACCTTAAACATTCAAGAGATTGATGGGCCAGAGCTGAGTATGATGGCCCCCACCATGGAGAATATGCAAGAAAAAAAATGTAATAGTCCGAAGGTGGTTAAATAACCTTGACCAGATGAACTACATCCCAGTGTTATAAATGGATATAGCTGAAGAGGGAGTGGAGGCAATCGTGGTTATCTTTCAGGAATCACTAGAGTAAGGAACGATCCCAGAGCACTGGAAATTCACTAACGTGACACCCCTTTTTAACAATGGAGTAAGGAAAAAGACAAAAAACCCACATGAATAGTTTATCCTCTGCCATGGGTAAGATCCTGGAATCCATTGTGAAGGATGAGATTTCTGAATAATTGAAAGTGTTTGGTAAAATAGGGCAAAGTCGGAATGATTTCATCAAGGCAAGTTAATGCCTGACAAATCTATTGGAATTCTTTGAAGAGGAAATGAGCAGCTCGACCAAACACAGCCAATGGATGTTTTCCACCTGGAATTCAAGAAGGCCTTTGACAAGTTGTCACACAGGAGATTACTGAGCATGATAAGGGTCCGTGGTTTTAGAGGCAAGGTAGTGGCATGGATAGAAGCTTGTCTGTCTGGCAGAAAGCAGAGAGTGGGGATAAAAGAGTACTTCTCAGGATAGCAGCTGGGGACAAGTGGTGATCAAGAATGCTCAGTGTGGAATCATAACGTTTTATTTGTTACATTAACGAATCTAGATGAGGGAATTGGGGGCACTCTGGTTAGGTTTGCAGACGATACAAAGACAGGGAGATGGTCATGTCGTGTTGAGGAAGTGGAGAGGCTGAACAAGGATTTGGACAGGTAAAGAGATCGTCAGATGCATTCCAACGTTGGAAAGTGTGAGGTCATGCAGTTTGGCACGAAGAATAGAGGCATGGTCTATTTTCTAAATGGCGAGAAAATTCAGAAATCTGAAGTGTAAAGGGACTTGGGAGTTCTCGTGCAGGGTTCTCTCAAGGTCAGCTTGCAGGTTGAGGCAGTAGTTAGGAGGGAAATTGCAATTATGATTGGGAGCATTTACTACAAGAAGAATTGAATATAAGAACTGACTGTATACGGCTCTGGTCAGACCACATTTGGAATATTGTGCTCATTTTTGAGCTCCATACCTCAGGAAGGATGTACTGGTCCTGTCGCGTTTTCAGAAGATTTTCACGAGAATGGTCATAGGAATGAAAAGCTTATTGCATGAGGAATGTTTGAGTACTCTGGGTCTATACTTGATAAAGTTTGAAAGAATGAGAGGGGATGTAATTGAAATAGACAGGATACTGAATCACCTTCCCATTGTCTGTTTCGAATATAAGGAATGATTGTCTATCCCTCTCAGGGTTCAATGCAATGACCTCTTATTCTCTCACAGCACTGCAGATCAACCTTCACCCACTCCTCATGGTGCCACGATCCCAGGGATTAATCTGGTGGAACTCATCTTCACTCTCTCTGTGGTAAGGAGATAACTCCATAGAAAGGAAAGACAATCTGTCCACAATACCCCAATACTACCTCAACAGCACTCTCAGGTCTGATCACAATAATTCATTTCCCTCACTTAGCTGGCTCCATTTCTTTCGTGTGACACAGGAAACAATTCATTTACAATGCACTGCCACTGATGGGGAATTTAAAACATTCTCACATCTGTAGGTCAGCATCAATACAGCCAGCACCAGAGGTGCCCATGGAGATGGACATCGCTCTTGGAAGAGACTCAATCACAAAGAATACATCTAAAACAGTGAATGGCTACCTAACTGAATGGAAATGAGCCGTTGGAATATGGGATGCAGGCAGAGGAAGGGAGCTACCTTTCCTTTTGTTCAGCCCTCACGGGATGTGTGCAGCCATGGTCAGGCCAGCATGTTATGCCGATCTTGAACTGAGTGGCTGTTTCAGCTGTTCCACAGGACAATATCTCGGAAAAAAAATTGCTGTGGGTCTGCAGTTAAACAGAGACTTGACCAGGGAACGATGACCCACAGCCTTCTCTAATGGGCATAAGGCAAGCCGATATCAACAGATCATCATTCTGTGGCTCTAGAACACTTGCCAATGACGTGACCCACCATACACTGTCTGCCCATCTTTCAGATTGTGTGCAGAGAACAAGTTAAACATCTCAAGTGCAATTATTTTGCAATGGACACGTGGTTAGAAGGGACTTGAAACAGATGTATCTGGAATTAACAAAATCACAAACGATGGTTTATTCAGGAATTGAACTGAGGTTGAGGAGGAGACTGGGACGTCTTAACGGTGGTACTGGACAGGATTGGGATGTGGGGAGGATATGGAGATGGACACTTTGCAGGAGAAAACGAATCAAAGCGGTTGAGAACAGTGTGTTTTACCCTCGCGTATTGGTGAGTAATTTGTAAATAATAGTTTACTAGTTATAATTCTTAAGGAATGGAATATTTGATTGGAGCTGGAAACGTTGGCTTGCACCTTTCCAAAATCTGCATATCATGAGCATCGAACTAGTTCATACCGTTTCACTAAACAGACAGAGTGACTTACCAGGAACACCAACTATAGCAAGGATAGGATAGTAACCAGCTTGAATAACAAGCAGTACATCTTCAATCCGCGATGCTAATTATATCCAAGCCTGGGATAGCCACTAAAGACCGTAGGATAAACTCCTATCCATTGTTGGAACATTCCAGTCTAATGTTCCCAGATTTCCATCTCTCCTGCCCTTCTCTCTTAAAATGCGAATCTCTCTTCCTGCTATTGGACATGCTCCCACTCACACTATGGGATAAAACACTGAAAGCATTCCCTTATTGATAGAAGAGAGAAACTCCCTCAGGATGCATACGATCCATGGAGACTGACATAATTACAATCGCTGAACAAATAGCTCCAGTTAACCCCTTTGAATTCAACGCTACTTTAATAAAATTCAAAATAACTTTGAACATTTATGCATTCTGGGTGTGATATGCGAGTGTGACTGAAGGAAGGAATGTTGAAGATGGCAGATTGATTCTGTGTAATCATTCAGTCAGCCTTGGATATGGAAGTAATGCCAGAAGTTTAACGGAACATAAACATGCTTCTCTGTTCATAAATAAAGAAATAAATCCCGTAACTACTGATCAGGCATTGCAATATCTGTAAAACATTGAGAAAACAACTAACTTCCATGATATGATAGCAAAATGTGCCAAACAAAGCCCTGGGTTACAACAAACAAACGGCATGGATACGTTAACAGAGAATTGCACATGGCAAACAGTGCAGATTGTTATTCCAGGATCAGAGAGGGCAGGTGTGGGTCATGCTGTTGATGTTATAGATGTTAAGGAACTGCCATGAAGTGACACTTAATGGGCTTCGATTACATTGTTATTATGATATTGGGGTTAAGACAGAAGATAGAGAGGACTGGGGGACATGGCTGATTAGACTGGATGGAGGGACAGTGATGTTCCCCATTTACCAGAATTGGAATGTTACTCTTTATAACTCATATGAAGAACAGATTCAAGAATACATCTACGATGAGGAAATAGCAGAGACAATATTAATGAAATGTGTTTATGCAATAAAAAATACAGGAAAAAAAATGATTTTCTGCACACACCAATATATGCATAGTACAAAGAGATAAGGTTGTTAAAATACGCTCCTGATATTGAGCTATATAAATTGAAATGTGAATTATATAACTGGGAAAGTGGTATGCAAACTTTATCAATCATTATTTGACCCAAAGCTAAGATTGTGATTTCACCTCTGTCAGTGAGTCCCCTTACTGAGATTCTCTGGCCTCGTCTCTCATACAGTATCGGTGTGGCCGCCGGGGGGTTGGGGGGAGGTGGGGTGGGGGGGTGGGGGGTGTGTGGTTCGTGTAGGTGGGGTTGTGGTTATCATTTCCTGCTGCTCTTGGCACAGACTATTTAAAACCTCTGTTTTCGCCATGGAACCAATCTATTGGCCTAATGCATTTTGTTTAGCTGTCAGTAACACAGCTCTGTGATATTGTTGGAAATAAATAATTTGGGATGACAGCCAGTATCAGCACAGTGCTCACAGTGTATGGAGCCCAGACAAAGGGCTTGCCGTCCAGAGGAAATTCTAAATAAAGCTTCTAACTTCTGTCTGTTCATATTTATCTACTGTAATACAGTCTTCTGATATATCTGACTTCACCCTCATCTAACACCTCTTCCTCTCGCACGCAGTCAGTCGCTCCCCTTTTAATCCTCTCTCAGTTTATCTCCCTTCACTTGCTCTCTCTCTCTGTTTATTTCTCTCTCACAATCTCTCTTCACACACTCTCTGTCTCTCCAATTGTGCAGTTGGAGAGATTATGACTCCACGATGGGCTGAATGCCCTCCATCCGTGCCATAATAATTGAGATTCTCTGACCCACAATAAATACTTTCTGGAGAGACATGCTGGTCCGGTGACAGGTACAGTGCACAATCACCCATTATCTTTTCCTGCTCTTCTCCGGTGGACAGCTGCCTTGAAATGTCTGTTCAAACAACAGACTGAATGAAATTCGAGCAGTCGAGAAGACGTTCATGAGTGTGTATTTCAGTCAGGATTTAATGAAGGATGAGATTCCAGAATAACATAAGCAATGAATGAAAAACAGGGTAACACAAGAAATGGCAGCTGAGTACAACATGTGGTTCCAAGTAGGTCTCATGGTCTTACCAATAGATTATACATCCAGAAATATCAGCTCCTGTTCTGTGGATCGAGGTTGAATCCCGCCACTGCAGACAGTGGAAATTAAATTCAATCATGTAAAAATATCCCTGGAATTAAGAATCGACTGATGAGAATGAAATCATTGCTGATTGTCAGAAAAATACATCTGTTTCACCAATATCCTGCAATGAAGAAATCTTCCATCCTCACCTGGTCTGGCTGACATGTAACTCCAGACCCAAAGCAATGTCATTGACTCTCAGCCGCCCACTGAAATCGTCTAATGAGTCATTCAGTTGTACCAATCGCAACAAAGTTACAAACAAATGAAACCGGATGGACCACCTGGCATCGCATTGGGCACCGGAAAAGTCAACATTAGAAACATCACTGTAAATCCTGCAAAGTCTTCCTTACTAACATCTGAGGTCTAGTGCCAACATTGGAAAACTGCCTTACAGACTCGTCTAGCAACAGCCTGACATAGCCATACTCACGGAATCAGACCTTACAGAAATAACACAAATTAAATATGGACAAAGGAGTCTCTGACTGATTACCACGTAACGTCGTTCCTCAGCTGAATCAGCCCTCCTCCATGTTAAACAACACTTGGAGAAAGCATTGATTGTGGCAAGGGCACAAAGTGTATTCTGGCTGGGGGATTTCAAAGTCGACTGTCAAGAGTGGTTTGGCAGCAGTACTACTGATCATGCTGGTCGGCTCGTAAGGATATAGCTACTAGATTGGGTCTGCAGAAGGTGGTGACGGAATGAACGAGAGGGTAAAAAAGCATACCTGACCTCATCCTTACCAATCTACCAATTGCAGTTGTATATGTCCATGACAGTATCGGTAACACTGTCCTTGTGGAGATGAAGTCTATTGTATCCATAAACTCAATTGTGTTGTGTGGCACTATCATCAATTTAATTGGCACAGACTTTTAGAAGATCGATCAACTCAAGACTGTCCGTCCGTAAGACATGGTGGACCATTAATAGCAGCAGAACTATACTCCAACACAATCTGTAACGTCACAGCCCAGCATGTCCCCCACTCAATCATTACCATAAATCCAGAGGATTAACCCTGGTTCAATGGAGATTGCAGGAGGGCATGCAGGGAGCAGAACCAGTAATATATAAAGATAAAATGTTCATCTGCTGAAGCTTCCAAACAGAAATACTTACGTGCCAGATAGCATAAACAGCAAGGGACAGACAGAGTTTAGCGATCACAGAACCAATGCATCAGAATTAAGCTCTTCAATCCTGCTAATCCGATCGTAAATGATGGCGGACGATTAAACAACTCACCGGAGTAGGAGTCTCCACAAATATCCCCAAGCTCAATGATGGAAGAGCCCAGCACATCAGTGCAAAATATAAGGCTGAAGCTTTCGTTGCAATCTCCAGTCAGAAGTTTTGAGTGGATGATCCATTTCGGAAATATTAATGGAATACTGGCTTACACTGAATCTTCCCACCGTCCATATCACAGGGGTTACCATTGAACAGAACGTGAAGTCAAATCAACATACAAAAACAAGAGTTACAAGATCAGGTCAGAGACTTACAAGCCTATACTGAATAATAGAACCTATGACCTAAACGGCATGAGACATTGCAATAGACTTAGGCCATTCAGACCATTCTTTCACTCTGATACTGTGCCATTTTGTCATTGTCGCTATTAAAAGTGGAAATATCTTCTACACACTGACTGTATCAATCTTTGCAGTAATCCATTAGTTTCAATCAGACCACCCCCACTCCCCCACCCCCTACAATTCTTCTAAATTCCATCGAGTACACATACTGCCGCTCATATGACAAGTAGTCATCCCCAGGATGGATCACTCCAACACCAGCATATCTTTCTCCAAAGATAGTGTCCAAAACAGCTCACAATTGGCCAAATGCTGTCTGTCCATAGCCCATTACATTCTCAGAAGTATGTCTCCCGTCTTGCATTGTTGCTGTCTTGAAATGAATGCGAGCATTGCATTTGCTTTCCTAACTGCCAACTGAACATGCACGTTCAACATAAGAGAGGACGAGTGCTTCATAATCCCTTGGGCTTCAGATTTAATGGATCCTATTAGAACATAGTGTCTCTTCTATTCCGCCCACCAAAGTGGATATTCTCACATGTTCCCATATTGTGTTCCATCAGCCACGTGTTTTCCCACAGTCCGAAACTGTTCAAGCCTTTCCGCAGCTTCCCCACTTCCTCAATATCATCTGCAAACTTAGCAAAACTGCCCTCAAGTCCTTTGTTCAGTTTGTCCATATATAATACATTTCCTGGCTCCCTAAGGACCGTCCACCCTCTCCAAGGCACAGCAGTCAAGGTGCTTGACTCCATTCAGATTGAAGCAGTGGCTTGACTTGAATTACACCTGTAAAGTCTTCACTCCCTGCACCACTGACTCTCAGTAGAAGCACATCCTATCCCCTTTTGTTGTGAGTTTACGTCATTATGGCGCACAATCCCAGTCTATTGATGTCACTCCGTCTCAACACTGAGTGGTGCTCACACCAACCATGTCACTGTGTATTGATGACGATGGAGGGAGGTCGGCAAGGGGATGTCTATGATGAATAACTGTGTGATTGCCAGGCTGAAACCTGCCCCGACAGCCTCGGGTGTGCCTGTGCCCGCTGTCACCGCTTCAGGCAAGATCAGTCTTCCTGCAGGTCAAATCAAGGAAAGCACCGGGCCTGGATAGTGTTCCCGGCTGAGCTCTCAGATCCTGTGAGAACCAACTGACAGACGTATTCACATACAATTTCAGCCTTTCCCTTCCACAAGCTGAAGTCCCAACCTGCTTCAGGAAGACCAACATCCACCTTGTAAGTGAGGAAGCTCATGCTTTAATGACTTAATGATTACCGCCCAGTGGCTGTAACCTCAATAAACATGGAGTGATTTTAAAGGCTGGTTATGGCCCACATCACCTCCAATCTCCCAGCCTGACATGATCCTCTATAATATGCCAACTGATGTAACGGGTCCACAACAGATGCCATATCGCAAGCCCTGCACTCATCCCTAGGACATCTGCACAATAAAGACACCTACATCAGACTCCTGCTCATTGACGACAGCTCCACCTTAAACATCATTATCCCCTCCAGACTGATCTCAAAATTCCGTGATCTTAGTCGCGGCTCCACCCTCTGTAACTGGATGCCCCGGTTTCTGACCCACAGACCACAATTAGTGAAGATAGGTATCTGCACCTCCGCCACAATAACACTCAACACTGGAGCTCCTGCAGGTTGTGCCCTCAGCCCCCTACTGTACTCCCTGTACACACACGGTTGTGTCCCTCATCCCCCTACTGTACTCCCTGTACACACACGGCTGTGTCCTCAGCCCCCTACTGTACTCCCGGTACTCACGTGGCTGTGTCCTCAGTCCCCTACTGTACTCCGGTACACACACAGCTGTGTCCTCAACCCCCCACTGTACTCAAGTACACGCACAGCTGTGTCCTCAGCCCCCTACTGTACTCCCTGTACACACGTGGCTGTGTTGCCAAATTCCAAACAAAGCCAACTGTAAGTTTGCTGATGACATCACCAAAGCAAGAGGGATATCAAACAACGATGAGTCTGAACACAGAAAGGAGACATTGGGTTTGGTGGCATGGTGGAATGATAATAACCTCCCTCGCAAATTCGCCAAAAGTAAAGAACTGATCATTGACTTTAGAACGAAAGGAGGGGAACAAGACCCTATCTACATCAACGGTCGAGACAGTGCAGAGCGTCAAGTCCCACGGAGTGATGATAACTGGCAACCGACCCTGGAGTTCTCACATAGGTGTGACAGTCCAGATGGTTCAAAAACGTCTCTCATTCCTCACTTGGCTCAGGATATTTAGCATGTACTATTTCTACAGATGCACTATTGTGAACGCACTGTCCGGGTGCGTAATGGCCTGATACGGCCACACTCTGCCCAGGACCATCAGAAACTACAGAAGATTGTGTGCACAGCCCAGACAAAGACGGACTCCAATCTCCCAACCATTGACTCTACTTACATGGCTCGTTGCCACAGAAAGGCTGCCAACATCTATTCAAGAATACTGAGGGAAGGGAGAGAGGAAATAGCTAGGGCATTGACAGATATCTTTGTAACATCCTTGAATACCACTGAGGTCCCGGACGACTGGAAAGTTTCTAATCCCCTTGTTTAAGAAGGGCAGCATGAATAACCCAGTTAATTATAGACCGGTGAGCCTGACGTTTGGGGTAGGGAAGCTGCGAGAGAAGATACTGAGGGATCGGATCTATTCTCATTTGGATGAAAATGGTATTATCAGTGATAGGCAACATGGTTTAGTGCGGGAAAGGTCATGTCTTACCAATTTAATTGAATTATTTGAGCAAGTGACAAAGTTGATTGATGAGGGAGGGGCTGTAAATGTCATGTACATGAACTTCAGGAAGACGTTTGATTAGATTTCCCATGGTCGGGTTATGGGGAAAGTGAAGTCACATGGTGTCCAGGGTGTGCTAGCTGCATGGTTAAAGAACTAGCTTGGCAACAGGGGACGGAGCGTAGTAGGGGAAGGGAATTTCTCAAAATGGAGAACTGTGACCAGTGGTGCTCCATTTAAGATGTTTCGGGAAATATACATGAATGGGCAGGGAGCATAGGGATACAGAACTTTAGAAAATAGGAGACAGGTTGAAATGGAGGAATTGGATCGGCGCGGGCTTGGACCACCGAATGGCCTGCTCCTGTACTGGAATGTTCTTTGTTCTAACATCACCAAAGTCCCATCATATACCTGTAAAGATCTCCCACAACCTCTTCCATCAGGCTAAAAGATACCGACGCTTGAACACACAGAGCAGTAAGTTCAGGAACAGCTTCTTCCTCGCTGTTATTAAACAGATGAATGGACTCTCTAATCTCAGATAATGCTGATTTTGTTCATATTGATCTTGCCTAGAGCACGCCCTGTGCAGCGTAACCTATATGCCTCTCAGACATGTTTTACAGCCATCGTTCAGTATATCCATTCTGAACCATGAACTTCCTGGACATATTGGCACAGGACAAAATAAATCCTCACCTCTCTACCCCCAGTTCCCACCAGTGCTCACGCCCAGGTCTCTCCAGTCCTCACCCCAGCTCCTCCCATTTCCCCCCAGCTCCCCTTGACCCTATCCCCAGCTCCCTGTGACATTTGTCTCTCACTGTTTCTCTCACACTGCCTATTTCCCTGTGTTTTCTTTTTCCCTGTCTTCTGTTTCTGTTTGTTTCCTTGTTTTGTCTCCTTTCTCTCTTTGACTGACTGTCCATCTGTTTCTCTCGCTGTGTTCTCTCTCTCCTTCCCTTTGTTTCTGTCTCTTT
>NC_057720.1:91240729-91245395 GCF_004010195.1 Chiloscyllium plagiosum | reverse complement strand
TACAGACGGTTGTGTGCACAGTCCAGACCATCACGGAAGACAACCTTTCGTCCATTTATACTTGTTATTGTCGCAGAAAGGCTGGCAACATCAAAGATCACTCCCAAACCAGTAATGATCTCCTACAATCTCTTCCAACAGGGAGGAGACACAGAGGCTTGAAAACATGGACCAGCATGCTCAGGAACACTTCCTTACCTACCATAAATAGACTGACAAATTAACATCTCTCACTTTTCAAATAATATCAATCTTGCTAATGTCGATCTTACTTTGCACACCTCCTGTGAAGCTGTAACCTTGTATGCCTCACTCTGTCCAAAGACCCTGTGATCTCTGTTTTCTTGGTTAGGGTCATGTGCCTGCACTACAATAAAAACAAACCTTTCGATTGTACGTTTGACTAAAATAAGCGAAACCAAATCAGATCAAACACGTGGACTGCAGTGGCTCAAGGTCTTCTCAAGGGCAACTGGAAAAATGAACTCATGCTGCCTCAGTCAGAAATACCCATATCTAATTAATGAATATAAGAAGATGACCACACTTAGGAAGGACAGACAGAGGGAATCAAATCGCTTTAAACATGATCTTAGGTATATACAGTTTTCCCTCACTATTTGTAATTAGAGTATTCCTACAAAACCATCCACAAGCGGATATGGTGTAAAGTGCAGTACCACTGATTTATATGGGAAAATTTTCGGCTTTCTTCGTAAAAGTGAAAATCCTGTTCGGATTTCTTTTGGTTAGCGAAACAATGTCCGAATGTAAGTCAGTCGGAAAGGGAAGTGGCGAAAAATGAACTTTTGAAAAGTGGGGGATACCTGTATTTACATGGGCATGATATTCAGGAAGATGGGAAAGGCGAAAAATAAATGAGGTGAATCCCACATTTTATTTCCAGCCCAGCTGATCATTATTCTCTTTGTTTGCTCTTTTTCTTATTTATCTTTCTTTCGCTATTGATTCCTCCTCCGCTACAAAGCAGACTTCCCTGTCAACGGTATTAATCACACTGCTTTCCAGCTGCTTTCAGTTCAGGAAAGTTTCCCAGCACTTTCTGTTTGTTTCTTTGCATTTCTTTCTATAATTTCAGAATTTCAGCTATTTCCTTTATTTGATTTTACCTTCAATTTTGTTAATTCGTGGGATGTTGGCATTCGTGGGAAGGGCAGCATTCGGTAACCATCACTAATTGCTCTGATTATGAGGCCATTCCACAAGCCAATATAAAGTAAAGCACATTGTCATGGGTCTCAAGTCACAATTAACCCAGACCGGGTAATAACATTAGATTTCTTTACCGAAGGTGATCAGTGAAAGATGAAGGTTTTCGACAAAATGTTGCTTTTGTTTGTTTTTCTTGAAATTCACTTTTATTCTAAATCTTATCATTTTTATTTAAGTTCTGTCATCAGCTGTGGTGGACTTGAAACACTATTTTTCGTTTAATAAGCTTAGTTTCTGAATTACATACAGCGAAATTCCTCCATTCATAAATTGTCCTAATCATGAAGTAACTTCCGAGGCAAGAACAATTTTATGATTGAAATATTTGTAATCGGAAAAGTGGTCAAAAGAGAGCTTGAAACATTAAGTCTGAATTTTACCAACGTGCAGGCAATGGTTTGTTCAGCAACAATACTGACACAGAGATGAAGATTGTGGATATGAGGAGCTGGGAGTGGACAGGTTTGGTGACAGAGAGAACAAGAGACATAATTCAGTTCAGGGCAAAAAGGGATCTCGAGGTTGTGCACAGTTTGGTTCACAGATGTTTGTGAGGGAGTGGTCTGCAATTCATGGGTAATGAATGGAGACTGCAATTGAAACTGGAAACAATAGTTTCTTTCTCTGACAAATATAGATAACAGAAATTGCAACGACATTCAGTCTTGTTTATGGGATTAATGAATGGACAGAGGTCAGTCTTGTTTATGGGATTAATGAATGGACAGAGGTTGAGAACACCAACAATAGCGAGAATAGGTTAGTAGCACACTCTCCACCCCGCCCAAAATAATCATCAGCACTGCATATCCGATATGGTAGAAATACCCAAGAGGGGGAAATCTTGAAAAGACTCAAGGGAAACCTCCTCTCCATTGTTTTAATGTTCCAGTCCGTTCTTATCAGATTCAGATCTGTGCAGCTGTCGATCTCTGTTACTGTTGGAGCTGATGCATCTGTTACTACAGTGGGATAACGCGCTGACTGAAGCCTCTTACGAATAGGAGAGGGAAACCCTCCAGTGACACAGTTGCTTTGTATGGAGACTGACATCAACCACAGTCAGAGCAATACAGCTTTCAATTCAGCACATTCAGTTCACAATTTATCTGGACTGGACTACATGTTGACATTGCTGGCTATTGGTCACATCTCCCATCACCAATCGCTCTAGTGAAGTCAGTTGTGAGGGAGAATAAGAATATTTTCCTTTCGTAGGCTACATGATTCTGCTCTGTTTTCCGTTTCCTATGCTGTAACCATCTCTCCAAAAATCCCTCCACCCCCAAAAGGAAAACAACCAGGATGTTGTTATTGTGCTGATCTCTCTTCCACGGGAACAAACGCTAGCGAACAGACTGTCATTGGGCACAGTTGCCCTGAACATGGACAGGAAGTGTGGACTTCTCCGAATGTTCCTCTCACTGCTCTAATAAGGCAACTTTGGAACTTCCAAAGGGAATATGCTTCAGTAATTTATGTATATAAATTGACAGACTTCTAAATGCAGTTTCATTTGCTGTAAACCGTATTTTGTTACGCATTTTGGCCTCAGTCCATCACTAAAAGAGATAATTACAATGAACTTATTCGTCTAGACTTATGAATTAATGAGTCAGGTTCGAATGAACATGTTATTGGCTGGCAGATAGGGCGGAATGGGAGCAGTTGCTGTGGAGACTGCATGGGGTGTTTGTGCAGTCCTTGCACAAAAGAAAAATCCCATGCAAGGACTGCACAAAACACTATATAGGACAAACAGGAAGACAGCTAACGATCCGCATCCACGAACATCAACTAGCCACGAAACGACACGACCAGCTATCCCTAGTAGCCACACACGCAGACGACAGGCAACATGAATTTGACTGGGACAACACTACCATTATAGGGCAAGCGAAACAAAGAACAGCCAGGGAATTCCTAGAAGCTTGGCACTCATCCACAAACTCCATCAACAAACACATAGACCTAGACCCAATACACTGGCCACTACAGCGGACAGCTGAAACGGACAACCGGAAGCGGCAGGGACAGACCACTATAAATGCCGGAGGAAACACCACAGAAGCGCTTCACAGGCGGCTCCCAAGCACTGAGGGTGTCACCTAGACAGGGGACGAAACGTTTGCAACAAAAACTTCCAGCTCGGCAAACAGAACCACAGCATATTGTTCATATCTGGCAGGATACTTACAATTAAAAGCAGACACTCGTAACAACATGTGAAGGGCAATGGGGACAATACAAGAGACTAACAGTAGAGGTATAGTCATTCCAAACTGGAAGAGACGATGGACTGAGTTTCCCCCACTTTTCCTGTAAATAATTCTGTGATATATAATCAAAGCCTTTGCAGAGGGGGTAGACAAGCTAGTTCAAAGAAGGACACAGAGTGCTCCACCATCAATAATCTATTCCTATTATCTCATGAAATTTCAGCTGCCTCTAAAATGCCTTTTCAAACAAATTGGAGTTCCTGAGATTTACAGGCTAATCAGAAAAATATTATTTTTTTCCTTTGAATCTTAAAGAAGAAACAGATTTCGGCCGTAACACCGGTGCCACAGACACGCCAACTCTAGTAGGAACAGGAAAGGACTACATTGTGCACTTATAACCAAATTCAGCATGTAACCCTG
Source organism: Chiloscyllium plagiosum (assembly GCF_004010195.1). Taxonomy (NCBI): domain Eukaryota; kingdom Metazoa; phylum Chordata; class Chondrichthyes; order Orectolobiformes; family Hemiscylliidae; genus Chiloscyllium; species Chiloscyllium plagiosum. The sequence continues at coordinate 91,241,520 of NC_057720.1, read as the reverse complement.
TCAAGAAACATGAAATATAATGATACGGAAACATGAAATAACAACAGAAAATAATGGTAGAAGCGCAACAGATGAGGAAGTATATGCAGAGCGAAACAGAGTTAACATATCGAATATGATGTGACACTGTTCTGAAAAAGTCATATTGAAATCAAAGGTTAATTCTATGTATCTTTGCTCAGAAGATGCCAGACCTGCTGAGTTTCCCTCTATCGATTTCTTTTTCTTTCTGAACAGTGACAAATTGACTGATCTGAATGATATAAGCAAAGCTGCTGTCTCAGTTGAATCTCGAATATTTGTTTATGGACATTAAATGAGAAATTACAAAGTTCTTATGTTTGACAGAGCTGTAAATATCCATGACGTATTACATTGTGATACAAAAACATTGTGAGACATTATTGAAACAAAATCCGAAGTTGCTGCAAAAGATCTGCAGCATCTGTGCAGAGAAATCAGAATTAACGTTTCTAGTTCAGTGGCCCTTCCTCAGAACAGATGGTAGCCCTGAAAATGTTGATTAATATACAGCAGAGGCTGAATAGCTGTTAATGGAGACTGTTAGTAGCTAACAATCGGGGGTGAGTAAGTTGCATTCTCGGGTCAGCATACATTCATGTCGAATTCTGAGCTCAAAACCTGCATGAATTTATGCAAAACTCTGTTATTTCACTTTATAGATTAGAATCAATCTAAACATCAGGTCATAGACAGAGAACACGGGGGCTAACACCTTCAACATGTTGTCTAGCTATCACCATTGTTAACAGCTAACCCAAGAATGCAAC
>NC_057720.1:91219418-91240229 GCF_004010195.1 Chiloscyllium plagiosum | reverse complement strand
CAGAGTTAAAACAGGAACAATAATAGTGGCAAGACGTGCGGACTATATGAAAGAACAATAATACAGTCATGAATGGTTTATAGAAAAATAAATCTGGACAGTGACACTTATCAGGAACACAAACGATAGCCCAGAAGAGACAATAAAAGTATTGAATAATCAGAAGAGCGTAATCGCGCTGCGATGATAATGACAACCAATCACATTCAGAAAGATACCAAACATAATCAGATAATCTCCTGTCTATTATTGGAACATTCCAGTCTAAAGTTCTCAGATTCTGATCCATTGTTGGACCATTCCAGTCTAATGACCAGATTCTGATCCATTGTTGGACCATTCCAGTCTAATGTTCTCAGATTCTGATCCATTATTGGACCATTCCAGTCTAATGTTCTCAGATTCGGATCTCTCCTCCCCCCCTCTCTAGATCTGCTGTCGGTGATGCTCCCGCTCATGTTATAGATTAACACATTAAACGCAGCCCATTTATCATTAAACGACTGAAACCCTTCACCGGGATAATTAGAATCCATGGAGATTGGCATTAATCGCAGTCACTGAACAAATAGGCTCAGTTAACTAATTCCATACATCACATTTCATTTACTGGTTTTGGATGGCGAGGATGAGGATTCCTGAGGGATGGACCATAAATCTTTCAATCTTCTTAATCTTTCTTTCCTTGTATATGAGAGTATTAACAGAACACTGCAGCGGTCTATATATGTTCCATCCTGTTCATGAAAGGAGGCAGTCATAAAATATCAGATCAGCTGCATAAAAATGTCGGGTGGGCAAGTTTGTAGATAGCTGAACACAAAGTATGGTACTTAATGACCTGTGTGAGGTAACTCCTGGTTTTAATGTCCTGTTGTCAAATCTTTCCTAACCTTGAGTTAGAGCTTTGAGACTGCTGCTAAGGAACAGGCCGAAACAATTCTGCCTCTATGGACCTCTTACAGAGGGATAAGAGAAGGCCATACAGCCCATATTAGCCTGTTGCTACTTGAAAAGCTGGAAAGCTGGGATATTGGCACATTTTGCCAACAGAATCATTCAAAACAAAGAGATGTGTCGCTGCAGCTATATGAAGTGTTAATGAGAGGGCAACTGGAGTACATTGTGTTGTCTGTGTGTCTGTAACTGAGAAAGGATGGACCTCCATTAGATATAGTTTACCGGCTGCTCGTAATCCACTGGTTGCTCTGGCATTTGATGTCTCGGGTCTGTAACACACGAACAGGAGGAGGCCATGAAACCTTTTTTGTCTATTTCAGAGGGACAGGAGGAGGCCATTCAGCCTCTCGACTCTATTACAGAGGGATAGGAGGAGGTCATTCAGCCTCTCCAGTCTATTACAGAGGGACAGGAGGAAGTTAATCAACCTCTCCAGTCTATTAAAGAGGGACAGGAGGAGCCTATTCAGCCTCCCAACCCTGTTATTTGGCAGGCAATGTTTATTTAACCTTCAAGGCTGCTACGCATACATATTAGATTTTAACTAGTTGAGGAATCGGAAAACACTGATGTAAACATTAAAGTTCTAACTTTGAATAAGACCAATTTTGAAAGTGTTGGCGAATCCTACGAAAGGCTGATGGAAATACTCTCTTCACAGGTAAAGGGATGGTTGGAAAATGCAAGGCGATCAACACTTGGTTTCAGAGAGTCCAGAGCCAATATGTTTCTATAAGTCAGATGAGCAAGGCTGGTGGGTGCAGGGAGTGCTGGATGGAGAGATATATTGATGCTCTGGTCAAGGTAACGAAGGAGGCATATGTCAGGAAAACAGAGATGATATCAAGTGAATCCCGAGAAGAGTATAAGGGCAGTAAATGTATAGTCAACGGGGAGCTCGGGCCAGAAAAATGTGGACATGAGATGGCTTTAGAAATAGGGTTAACGAGGCATTGAAGCAACTGTACAATCCTTTAATGGCAAAATATTAACTAGGGAGAGAATAGGGCACCTTAAAGATCAGTAAGGCTATGCATGTGTGGAGCCATAGGAGATGGAAGGGATGCTAAACAAGTATTTCTCCTCAGTATTTCATGTAGAAGAGATTACAAAAGCGAGAGAATTATGAAATATATAGTGTTATCTTGAAAAGTATATATATTACAATGAGATGTTGGACATTTTAAAACATATAAACGTGAACAAATTCCTGGGGACTGATCAGTTGTATCCCAAAAGTTTGTGGGAAGCTAGGAAAGAAATTGTTCAGCATTTTGCTGATATATTTTTAACATTGATTTCCACGGGTGATGTGTCAAAAGACTGGAGGGCTACTAACGTAGTGTCATTATTTCAGAAATTAAGGACAACGCAGGTAACTATACACCAGTGAGCCTGATGTCAATGGTGACTAAATTGTGGGAGGGGTTTTTGAGGGAAACGATGTTTCGGCATTTGGAAGGCCAAGGACTGAAGAGGGCTTTGTACATTGGAGAGCATGTCTCACTGACTCGGTGGAAACCTTTGAGGAAGTGATGAAAATGATTGATGAAGGCAGGACAATGGATGTTGTCTTTATGGAATTCAGTAAGAAAACCAAAATTTTCTACATGGTAGTCTGCTTAGCAAGGTTAGACTGCCTGGGCTCCAGGGAGAGCCCGCCATTTTGATCCAAAATTTTCTTGAATATTGAAGATAAGGTGTGACAGTGGACATTTGTTCATTGAACATGGAGACTTGTGACCAGTGGCGTGGCGCAAAGATCAATATTGGGTCCACTGCCTTTTGTCACTTATACAAATCATTTGCATTTGAGTATATGAAGTACGGTCAGTAAGTTTGTAGATAATTCCAAGTTTGGTTGTATATTCAACAGTGAAGAATGATATCTCAGAATATAATGGGACATTGATTAGGTGAACTGAGGAGTGGCAGATGGAGTTTATTTTAGATACATGTGAGGTGTTGCATTTTGGCAAGAAAAATCAGGGCAAGACATTTAGGTAGGCTCCTGTAGAAAGTTGTCAATCAAGGATAACTCCATAGAAATTATAGAATCCCTACAGTTAGGAAACAGGATTTTCGGCTCATCGAGGCCACACCGCCCCTCTAAACAGTATCCCACTGGACAAACCCCACCCTATCCCTCTGAGCGGCATTTCCCATGGCTAATCCACCTCGCCCACACATCCCAGGGTACTAAATGCAATTTAGATGGCCAATCTACTCATACCTGTATATCTTAATACTATCGTAGGAAAACATAGCACCGCAGGAAACTCACACAGAAACGGGGAGAATGTACAAACTCCACTTAGCCAGTCATTCACGAATGGAATAAAGCCCAGATCGCTGCCCTGTGAGGAACCTTGTGGTGCAGGTTCTCAGTTCTTTGAAAGTGCTGTCACAGATAGACAACACAGTGAAGAAGGCACTCGGGCGTTTTCCCTTTATTGGTGCGTGCTTTGAGTCTAAGCATTTGCATGACATGTTGCATCTGTACAAGACATTGGTTTGGCCACTTTCGTAATACTGCCTTCTGAACCCTACTGTCGGAAAGATGTTGTCAAACTTGAAAGAGTGCAGAAGAGATTTAAAAGAATGTTGCAGGTATTGGAGGGTTAGTGTTACAGGGAGAGTTTTAATAGGCTGGGACCATTTTCAAGTGTTGAGGCTGATGGGGGACCTCAAAGAGGTTTATAAAATCATGAGGGGCATAGAAATGGTAAACAGTCAAGTCAATGTCTTTTCCCCAGGATAGATGAGTCCAAATATAGAAGACAAAGGTTTATGGTGAGGGGAGAAAGATTTAAAACGGGGCGTGAGGGATAACATTTTCACACAGACACCACTGTGTATGGATTGAAAAGCCAAAAAGAGGTAGTGGAGACAGGTACAGTTACAACATTTAAAAGCCATTTGGATAGGTACATGCATGAAAAGTGTTTAGAGGGAGATGGACCAAATGATGGCAAGGGGGACGAGATTAACTTAGGATATTTGGTCGGTATGGATGACCAGACGGAAGGATCTTCTTCCATGCTATAACATCTCTGAGAGTTTATTGACTCTTGAGTGTTTAACATGGGAACAGAAGGAAGCTATTCAGCTTCTTAATTCTGTCAGTCAGCTTGTTTGCTCAATTACTGACAGTCAAATACAAAAATAAATCATTCAGATTTTGATGGTGTTTTACAGCAACAGGAGAAATGATGTTCGTCAAGAAAAGCTGTAAATAATGCGAAGAGTCCATTCAGGCACTCAACTCCATTCCACAGGAGCAGCAAGTGAGCAAAGAACTATTGCAGCCTGTTATTCAAGAGCAGAAGGAGGACATATATTTTCACAAAACTTCGATTAGGATGCAGTCAGTGAGCTCCTGAAGACTGGAACACTGGACGGGAAGGATGTCATTCAACTGCTCGAGACTGGGACACAGGAACAGGAGTCAGTCATTCAACTGCTCGAGACTGGGGCACAGGAACATAAGGCTGTCATTGAACTGCTCGAAACTGGGACAGAGGGAAATCTGGAGGCTAGTGAGGCCCGAGGATCCTGTTATGCATGAACAGGAAGAGGGGACTCACTCCCCATCAGTATGGGACACTGGGAGAGAAGAGTAGTTTGCTTTGGACCGAACATAAATAATTGAATAAGTTGCATAAATGGTCCATTCAATCCGGCCTCACAATTCACTAAGAGCACGGCTGATCTGATTGTGATTTCCTCATTCAATTTTACGGAGATTGTCCCCTCTGTAGCTTCTGCTTAATCTGTTGGTCATGTTGCAGACCCAGATGCTGTAATAACAGTCACCATGACGCATCCAGAGGGTCAGGTCTAACCGGATGAGTCAGAATTTGAAGGGTCCAATCACAAGAATGAAAACACAAAATAAAGGTATTGCCAGATGTTTAGTTCTCTCACATTCGCAATCAAACTCACATAACCAGCCCATCCATTATACTTTCAGTATGGAGCAATGTGTAGATTTGTCTAGAGTACTGCTGAATGCAACCCAGCAATATCCAGAATGTTACTCTGTGCAGCCCACACCAATGTTTGATCTTTTATCATGGGTTCAATGTCCAGCTTGGGGAGCTGTGGAGACCGCACTGGTTCATTCATATATAAACCAGCTGTTGCATTATTCGATAACACTGTGTTAGATCACTGCCCAGTGTGGAGAATCTTGCAGCCAATGTTGGAAGTGAGAGGATATGCAGCTACCATCCATTTGCAGTTCCATAACTCCACTGCGCCTTGACAAGGGGTGCATTGGATGTGAAAATCACTGCGATGGAGAGATGTAAATGGAAACAGTTTAAATACCAATAGTTCTGATTAAGGCGAGAATCACACCAGTATTTAAAGTTGAAATAACTGAGATAATATCCCATGAGGTTTCGTGAACGGTGCAAAGTAGTTAGAGGGGGATGGTAGTGTTATAGTGTTTGCACTATAAGCCTCCAAATCATCAATGGGAATTAGAGGAAGAAATATGCAGGGAGACTGGGGAGACTTGCATGAACAATAGGGTTGTGATAATAGGTGATTTCAATTTTCCTAACATAGATTAGGACTTCCAGATGGTTAAGAACTTAGATGGAACGTAATTTGTTAAGTGTGTTCAGGAACGTTTCCACAATCAATATATAGAGTATCCTACTCGGGAAGGGACAATCTCGACCTACTGTCGGGACATAGAGCAGGATAGGTGAAGGCGATAAAGTGAGGGAACATTTTGGGAAAAGTGATTAGAGTTGTAGTAATTTTGAAATAGTTATGGGAGGGACAAAATTGGTCCACAGATTCAAGTTCTAAATTGGGGCAAGGCGTATGTTGTTGGAATTAGACAGGGGATTTCAGGGGATGATTGGAGTTGTTTGTTTCGAGGTAAAAGGAACTCAGACAAGTGGGAGGGTTATAAAAGTGAGATAGCTCTACTTGAAGCTTTCCATTTTCCTGTGAGGGTGAAGGTAAAGTGAGACTGGAAGAGCGAACCCTGGATGTCAAGAGATATGGATGCTTTGACCAGAAAAAAGGAGGCTGGCTCAGGTTCAGGCAGCTTGTATTAAGGGAATCCCTGAAGGTATACAGGGGATAGAGAAGTTTACTGAAGAAGGGAATCAGCAACGTGAAAAGGGGGTATAAAGCTAGTCTTGGCTGAGAACATTAGAGTGAATCCAAATTCAGTACAGTAAAGATAAAGAACAACTAGAGAGAGAATAGGATCTTTTAAAATCCAAACTAGGCATGCATGTGTAAAAGCTCAAGAGATGGGTGAATTCCTCAATTTCCTCTCTGTGTTTACCATGAAGAAAGACATGAAGACCTGTGACTTTTGGGAGGTTAGTTGTCATATCTTGGTACTGTCTATATCACAGTAGAATTTCTGTTGGATATGTTAGAATGTACAACGTCAGAAATATCTCTTGGTACTGACCAGATATATCCAAAAGCGCTGCACGAGGCGAGAGAAGACAGTTCAGTTGCCAAGGTCCCGGAAGACTGGTAGCAAATGTTGTGGTCTTCTTCAAGAAGGGTTGCAAAGAAAAGCCTAGGAAATATAGACCAGTAAACTTCACATCTGTTTTCGCTAACCCACTTGAAAAGCTTCTGAGAGATAAGATGTGCCTCCTTTTGGAAAGACAGAGTTTGACTTGGAGCAGTCAGCATGGCTTTGTGCGTGGTGTATCATGCCTTACAAATTTTGTTCGAGATGTTTGAGGAAGTGACCACGAATGTTGACGAGGGCAGTGTGGTAGACATATTCTATATGAATTTCAGTAAGACCTTTGATAAGATTCCACATAGTAGGCCGCTCTAAAAGATTAGATCGCATGTAATCCAAGGTGAACTAGCAAATTGGCGACACAATTGGCTTTATTTGAGGAAGCAAATGGCTATGGTGGATGTACGCTTGTCGGACTGGAAGCCTGTGACAATTGGAGTGCCTCAGGGGTCGGTGCTGGGTCCATGACTGTTTGTTCTCTATATAAATGGTTTAGACCAGAGTGCACAACGCAGATAACACTAAAATTGGAGACATTATTTACAGCGAGGAACGTTATCAGAAATTGCAGCAGTACCTTAACCAGCTGGGAAAGTGGGCTTACAATTAGCAAATGGAGTTTAATAGAGATAAGTGTGACGTCTTGCATTTTGGAAAGTCAAATCCAGATAGGAGTTTAATGATGAATGAGAGAGCCTTAAGGCGTGTAGTGAACAAACGGACGTTGGAGATCAGGTGCACGGTTGTCTGAAATTTGAGTAACAGATATGCAAGACAGTGAAGAAGGCTGTTGGCACACTGGCCTTCATCAGGGCATTGAGTATAGAAGTTGGGACGTTATGTTGCACAGTTGTACAGGATGTTGGTAAGGCTGCAGTTGGAAAATTGTGCTCAGTTTTGTTCACCTTGCTCTAGAAAATATATTATTGAACAAAAAAGAATGCAGAAGAAATTTACAAAGATGTCTCCTGGGCTAAAAGGTTGTGTTTAGGGAGAAGTTGGACAGTTTAGAACTTTTTTTCTTTACAGAGTATGAAACTGAGGTGGTTCTTATGGAAGTATAGATTTTATCAAATCATGGGAGGCTTGCATAGGGGTGAATACTTCAAATTTTTTTGCAACGTTGGGGAATCGAATACTAGAGGACATCCGTTAATGTTTGGAGAGGGAAAAAATAAAAAGGAACCTGTGGGTCAACCTTTTTACACAGAGTGTGGTAGCATATGGACTGAGTTGCCAGTGGAAGTGGAAGTGGTTTAAGTGGGTACAATATCAACATTTTAAAGCCATTTGGAGAAATACACAGATAGGAAAGGATTAGATGGATACAGAACATAGGCAGGGTAATGGCAGATAAGGGGCAATTGCACCATGGTTTTTTGACTGAGCTCAGTGGGCATATTGGATGGGCTAGTACAGAGGGAGAACGTTCTCTTCCCAGAGGGAGCCACACCACTAGACGCACTGAGCATGGTTTGAGTTCAACGCAAAGCTCAGTGCACTATCTGAGGTCTGAAGAAATGTCCAGCAATACAGGACGAGCATCAATAACCTTCCCCGCTCCGTCAGGATAACTGTCACCGTATTCTCTCTGCTCCCTCACACTCACTGTATGTTTGTGATAGCAGCTATCCCCAAACAAGGCTCATGGTCCCCCACTCTCGCTACTGCATGCAACACTTACTCTCTCTCTCTCTCTCTCTCTCTCTGTCGCTATATCACGCCTTTGCAAATCATCCCACACAGTTATAGAATATTCTGGAGAATGCAAATTATGGATTGTTCCCGATAATGTTCCAAATAATTCCCAGTTTCAGGAAAATGGCAGTGTCCCAGTATGTAACACATAAGAGGAAGTAGCAGAGGAGCACGTTTTTCAAATCACACACAATTCAAAACATGCTGAGACCATTCAACCCTTCAAACGTGCTCTAGCATTTAATAAGGTCCCCGCTGAACTGATGGTCTTCTCAGCTCCACGTTACGGGAAGGTTCAGTCATTCAACCCACTGTCCCTGGCCAGACAGCACTCTGGCACTTTTCGCCCATTTTTTTTCAAGCGTCTGTTTGAGGGCATTTCCCATGGGATGGAGACTCCAAAAAATATATTCCATCATCTTTATACTTTCATGCAAATGCCAGCATGCTTTACACAGACCGAACAAAAATAAACACTTATTGTATGGTTATAGATATCTAATCACACTTAGTAATTCTGGTTATTTCACTTGACTAACCATAATGATATTAAACCAAAAACAGCTTCTCAACACGTCTTGTTATAAAATACAATTTCGAGCAGAGAACGTTTTTACCCTCAGGCGTTATCTGAATTGTAACACTTTCCTTGTTACGAATGTTTCTCTTACCCTTTGTCTGTGACTGTTTCTGTCTGTAACAGTTACACAGTTCTCCCATTCAGTTGGACAAACTGCTGGGTTAAGATGCAGAGGGAGGCCAACAGCGCAGGTTCAGTTCCTCACACAGATAGAGAATATCATGAATTAGAGGTTCTCTTATCCTCACCCCAACACCCGAACTGTGGTGATCCTCAGGATAAACCACCATGAGTGGTCTCTCTAATGAGAGTTATTTGAGACTCTATTCTATCAATGTTAGCATTTTAATTTTGCAAAGTAGTTTTATTGAAAAAGAGATTTTTAATATTATAATAAACCAATAACAACACAACTCAAATAACTGAAAAAACTTACATCCAAATCAAGTACATACAAAACAAGTTAAAACACTACACAGACAGAAGAAAAACAAAACTAAACAATAAATAATGAATAAATAATAGAGCTCAGCATAACAAAACGATAGCTCTCGTTCATCAAGATCATTAACTGATACATATTTTTATGTTAATAGTTCTTCATCGCTGGATATTAGATTCATTAGACAATATCGTCATGGCTATATAAAAGCCCTTCTTAGAGTGGCAGATAAGCCTGTATCGCGGTAATCCAAAAAGGGCTGTCATGTCTCATATAAATCTGTGTTTTTTGGTGCAACATACCAGTGAGAAAGTCCAAAGGGATATTCTCCATGAAGATCTTACGACGACCCAACGGACCCGAGAAGGGCGGGGGGGGAGGGGGGTGCGCGTTCAGACTTCCAACACAACTGAATATTTTTCCTAGCACGTAAAGTACGGAAAGTAAGGATTTTTTCCCAAGTTCATCTATGGAAAGTACCCTGGGCAGGCACAGGAAAGGAGAAACCAGGTCCATCTCTAATTCAGTCCCCAAGACCCACTCTATCACACCTGACACAGTGCCCCAGATGAAGCCTGCAACTGGACCACAAGCAATGAGTAAGAGTCTGCATTTAGGACATGCTGAAGGTAATCCCAATTTGCATTTTGTGAGACAATCTGGGGTCAGATAGACACTATGAAGAATTTTCAACTGCATGGAATGGGTCCTATTACAGATCAGAATTCTTCGAACATTTTCACAAATATCCTCCCATGTCTCCGAAGTGTTCTGAACCCGCAACTCTCTCTCGCAGACATCACAAAACTGCACAGTCTCGTCTGAGCGGATACTCTCCAACTAATGATAAAGGGTACTGACAGAGAGTGTATTCTAAGCAATAAGCACCCAGTTCTCTCTATCGGATTTGTAAGAGTCTGTTAAAAGTGTGTTTATTTTTAAATCAATCTCTGATCTGGAACAAAATACAGAAGAGGACACTACTAGATATTCCATATTTACGAGTTATTTGATCAAATGATGTCATTCTTTATCCCTCAAATAAAACGTGGTGTCTCAGTAGTTAGCACTGTGGCCTCACAGCACCAGGATCCAATGCTGTGCAGATTAGATTAATTGGCTATTGATAAATCACCCATAGTTTTCAGGGATGTGTAGGTTGGGTTATTAGTCAGGGTAAATAAAGGATGGTAGGGAATGAGTCTGGGTGGGCTACTCTTCAAAAGGTCGAAGTGGACTCGCTTGGCCCAAGGGTTTGTATCCACACTGTAGGGATTCTACTAATTATAAATCACTCAAGAAAGGCACACCCCTGGCTTCCCATAGTTTATACTTGAAATCAATTTTCCCCGGTTGACAACTCGATATACCAATCATAGGGGTAAGAAGCATGGTTTTGGCTGTATTGTCCTCGAACTGACGCATTGCCATTCATGTTTTAACATTATTAATAATTATTGGGTTATGATAATACTCCATACATGTTGTCATTTTGTCGAAGAACAACAGACTACTAAGAGTTCACTTTCTCGGAGAGAGTTCAATATCTAACCATATTGACGCCAGGTCCTCAGCGGCCCTGCCACTAACATAGGATAATAAAAAGCTTAATTGACAGTTTTAATCTGGGAGATCTACTCCCCACAATCTGTGGGATTGTTGCAATTTGGTTAGATTGATAAAGAGACGCTTATGTTGCCAAATAAAAGAGCTAATCCAGCCATTAAGTCTACTAAATATCTGTCTGGGAAACTTCAAATGAAGCATTCAGACGGTGTATAGCAAATAAGGAAGGACATTCATTTTAAGAACAGCTATCCGACCTAGCCAGGATGTTGGAAGTGCCTACCATCTTTGAAGGTCTTACATATTTTTGTCAAACAAATGGACATAGTTCAAGTTAAATAAATGATCAAAGATGGATGTAATCAATATACAGAAATAGAGAAAACCCCTCCCCCACTCCCGTGACCATTTAAAAGGAAACCAGGATTTACCTTCAATATCAGGTATTTCCCTAAGACCTCCCATAGGCATGGCCAGAAACTTTGTAAAGTTAATCTTAAAGCCTGAAAAGGCGACAAGCGAATTAATGCATTATATCACGTGAGCTGCTGAAATTGTGGGATTTGACAAAAACATGAGTCCCTCATCTGCATAAAACATAATCTTATATGACGTCTATCCCACTTCTGGGATAGGTATGTTGGGGTAATATTCCCAATTGTGCGGGATGCCACCGTGTCTAATATTGTTGCAGGGCTGGGGAAGAGATCAACCCTCGTGTATCATTTGTGCGGACTAATGAAGAAAATAAAATCCCTCCTTGTGAGGTAAATCTGCATCCAGACATCCACCAGCTCTAGTTCTGCACACAAATCCACTAATTGCTTACATTATAACGAGGGTATTGAGGGACATTTGGACATTCTGTCCACCGTGGGGCCATAAGACAGCTGAAATCTCCTTATGCAATAATGTTCCACGATGGAAGATAACTTACTTTGGGAAATGCATCTACCAGGATTTTAAGAGTGTGCGCCGGGTCGGGGGGTGGAGGTGATGGTGGTGGCGGCGGGTGCAGGAAACATTCAAAATACTTCAAGACTTTGGGAATGATGATCCTTCCGTGAGTGTCTAATACAATCTAGTAATTTACGTGGAAGATTCTTCCTAACTAGTATGGCTTCTCCCCTACTTATAGTATTAAAAGACGAGAAATAAAGCCGATCAAACCCGCCCTGTTATAACGTCAAAGGTTCCTTGTGATCAAGGTGCATTACCTGAAATAGGACAACATCCACTCTCTCTGTTTTAAGACGAGAAAGTACATGTTTCCTCTAAACTGGCAGATGGCTCCCCTTAATGCTCCAGGTACACCATTTAAGCACATCATTATCCAAATTACAATGTAGCAACATTTCAACTCTAGAGTTTCGCATCGAATGACACATCGCTGATTATTAATGAAAAAAAAACTCATCGACCATAAAAACTGTACAAACCTAAACTACTACAACTAACAAGCTCTCAAAACTTTCCAAAGCTAAACACATAAAAAACCAAAGAACGAAACAAAATCCAAAGTTCCAATGACACTCGAAAGGGGAATATACCTCCCCCGCCAACTGGGGACGCTTACATATCTTAAAACTTTATCTTGTGCCTGCTACCAATATGGAATACAAGGCAATTAACAACAAATATCGCGCTTGAACTGCCCTTCGGTCGGCACTTAGTCATCACAACTACCTTTGTAACTCCCTCCAGCTTAAGCTGCACCCCAGACACAAGCAAAGAAAGAGAAAAAAGTATTAATACTAATGAAGAAGTTTAAAATGAGTACTCTACCCATCCCCGATTATAATTTAACTCTGGTTAATAACAGAAAAATCCAACAAACTTTGTATAAGGACAAGCATGATTATGTCAATATCCAGCTTATGTTAAAATGTCAACAAAGTTTTCGCTTTCTCTGCAGAGTCAGACGAGTTCGTCGATCCATTGAAAGCAATACGGAATACCGCTGGGTACCGTAAGGAATGCTGAATCCAGAGTTCTCTTCCTCTTCTCTTGATCTCATCAAAAGATTTTCTTTCCTGAATCCGCCGCTGAAAATTCCTGAAGGAACATAATCCGGGAGCCTTCGTGAATTAAACCCATCGGATCTTTCCCCTGGGTTCTGAAAGCTTCCATCAGTCTTTGTTTGGCCCCATAACTATGTAATCGCGCAAAGACAGAATGAAGGCATTGGTCTGAGTCTGACTTCTGTGCCGTAACCCGATGAACGCTCTCACTGTTCACCCGTCCCTTCGAATTGAGGGAATCGCTGCAGCTAGATCTCGAAAAAACTCACCAGCTGACCACCTTATGTCCTCTCCAGCAAACCGTCGATGTGAATACTCTTCATCCTACCCCTTTTCTCGAGGTTGTCACCTTGTTCCGTTAAGGTGCAGACCTGTTTTTCAAGGGCAAGGATCCTCTCCCGAGAGAAATCGATCACGATCTCTGTCGCTGCAGTTCGCCGCTTGGCATCGTCTGTTCTGTTTCCAAGGCTGTCAAGTTGCTGCTCATGTTTTTGGAGCACGGCTGAGAGCGGCTCTAGCCACTGCTGAACCCTTCTTCAATCATGGCTTCAATCATTTCACGTAACTTGATGAACTCAGTGACCAAGGCCTGGTGAGGAACTGGGTCCATTGAACGAGCAGACTGGGTTGCAGCTACAGCCTCAGGCAGGCTCGATGCTTCTGACGGGTGCACCGTGTGTTGGGACTTACTCGATCCTTTCCCCGTGATTTGTAATCCCTTTGACAAATCGGGATTACTAAAGATTCTGTCGCTCTTTTAGTGTTGAACTTTATGTAAATGGCTGGGATGAAGTGGGTTAGAGAACCACTTTGCCCGTGTGTTGTTGCAGACCTTCTGGATCGCTGCCACCTTGTATTCTCTCTTAACATTTCGTCCATATTATCATTTCATATTGCATTATATTCCTGGAGGTTCTGAAGACGTGTTATTTGATACCACTGTCTACATTCCACCCCCCCAAAACATTGCACATTTCTGCCCATTCCTCAATAATCCTTGACTCTGTTGTTATGTATGAACCTTCCATCTGTGCCTCAAAAATATTCAATATTTCTGCCTTCAATGCTCTGTGTGGAAGAGTGTTCCAAAGACTCACAAAGCACTTTGAGAAAACAAGTGTAAATATTATGATCTGATTGTGAGATTAGTTTTTTTTCTCCTTATCTTATAAAGGATATAATTCTATTGGAAGCAGTTCAGAGATATTTCATTTCACGCATTCCTGGGGTGAAGGGCTTATATTATGAAGTCTTGAACAAATTACTCTTAGAATGAGAATGAAACATACAAGACGTTGATAAACGTAGATGAAGTATGTGCCCACTGGGTGTTTGTTTAGTCCAAATTCATTGTCATTGTCATAGGATCTCGACAGTGTGTAGTCAGGGCATTCCGTCCATTAAGTCCACACTGACCCACCAACCAGCATCCCACATGGACGTGCCCTCCCGATCTTATCCACGTAGCCCTACATTTCCCATAACTAATCCACCTAATCTACGCATCCCTGGGCACTCTGGGCAATCCACTTCAAACTGCACATATTTGGACTGTGGCAGGAAACTGAAGCACTGAGAGGAAACCCACACAGTCACGTGGAGAATGTTCAAATTCCACGTAGAGGGTCGCCCGAGGTTGGAATTGAAACCAGCTCCTTGGTGATGTGAGGCAGCAGTGCTACCCACAGATCCAACATACTCCTCCATTAGTTCTGTTAGTAACTTGTGGCTGACTAAAGAAATCTGCCTGACTTGTTCTTATCACTCAACCTGACCCATTCTGAGACCTTTATTATCGGCCATATCACCAACCTGGTTACATGCAAAAGTTTTTTGTGAGCAGTGGAAGAGTAGGACAAGAAAAGGAAAGAGTGACACCCTCCATCCTCAGTCACCACTGGAATGAGAAAAAAATACAAAGTGGGAATTCATTCAAGTTGGAATTCTCTTTCCCAGAAGTTTGGGATATCTGAATCTTTATATTATATCGAAGCTGACTTCGTCTGTATTTCCAGAGATAGGTGAATCAGGGATAATGGTGCATGGAGAGAAAACTGCAGCTGGAACCACACTGAGATGAGCCACGACTTTATTGTATGGTGTAGTAGTGTCAAAGGGCTGAATTACACACTCGTGTCCCTCAGTCCTATGTTCTGATGTTCCATTCAGCCCTTTGGACCTGCTACACAGGGGCAGATCAAGGCCGCTCCGACGGTTAGGTGAAGTTTTTGAAATGTACTTGTAAAATCAAGGCTGGTTCAGGAAGTGACACTCATCCCCAATCCCAGACTTCCCCTCTCCGCAACGTCTCTCTAGATGTGGATCGTGTTACAGAGCTGAAAATGTGTTGCTGGAAAAGCGTATGCGGAGATGAGTTCGGTGGGGCAGGAGCAGGCGGAGACAATGGGTCGGCCGGGGCAGTCAGGTTTGTGGATTTGGGCAGGAGGTAGAAGCGGGCGGTGCGGGGTTGTGGGACTATGTTACAGACCCAAATTCCCTGTGAAGTCAGCTCCCATACCTCACCCAGCGTTAACTCAAACAAATCCTCGGCTCACCCTAATGTAGCATTACACAACACAACTTCCGAGAAATTAACCAGTTACTTTGCAAAAGTATGACATATGAAATGAATAAATACGTACAATAGTAGGCTATTCGGCCCCTCAAGAATCACTGTCAATTAATACGAACATGCCTTATCTGCTCCAGGTCTAACTCCACTTTCTTGCCGATTCCTTGTATCCCTCCACAACTCTCTGGGTTAGAGAATTCCAGACATTCACTACCTTCTGAGAGAAGACATCACTTTGCATCTCAGATAGAAATCGATGTTCCATATTCGTTTTCTATGCCCTCGAGTTCGAGACTCCACTCAGGAATGGTAGCAATTTTCAAAGTTTGTGAGAAGATTTGTAGCTCGGGTGCTCGTTGCTGTGGTTCTGTTCGTCGAGCTGAGTTGTCTGAGTGTGGCTGTTGGTTTGTATGTTGTTATAAGTCCTAGTGGTCGCAGTAGTCTGGCTGTCAGTTCAGAGGTGTTCTTTACGTATGGTGGTGTGGGTCGTCCTTTGGTTTGCGGCATGTTCTCGTTCCGTTGTCTTTCCCTTAGGCATCTGTTGATGAAATTGCGAGGATATCCGTTTTTTGGCGAATATCTTGTATAGGTGTTCCTCTTCCTCTTTTTGCAGTTCTGTAGTGCTGTTGGTTTGTGTTGGCCACTCTCAGACAACAACTCACCAGAACGAAGGACCCGATACCCAGCATGAGCAAAACTAATGTAGTGTACAAAATCCCATGCAAGGACTGCACAAAATACTATATAGGACAAACAGGAAGACAGCTAACGATCCGCATCCATGAACATCAACTAGCCACGAAACGACACGACAAACAATCCCTTGTAGCCACAAACGCAGACGACAAGCAAAATGAATTTGACTGGGACAACACTACCATTATAGGGCAAGCCAAACAAAGAACAGCCAGGGAATTCCTAGAAGCATGGCACTCATCCACAAACTCCATCAACAAACACATCGACGTGGACACAATATACCGCCCATTACAGTGGACAGCTGAAACTGACAACTGGAAGCGGCAGGGACAGGCCACTATAAATGCCGGAGGAAACACCACAGAAGCGCTTCACAGGAGGCTCCCAAGCACTGAGGATGTCACCTAGACAGGGGGCGAAACGTTTGCAACAAAAACTTCCAGCTTGGCGAACAGAACCACAGCAATAGTAACAATTTATCAAAATCTATCTTCTCAAGTCCCTTCCGTGTCTTGTATTTTTCAGCAGTATCACTCCTTTTACATTTAAACCCCAATGAATAATCGCCTCACCATTTTCGAGATTCTCAATAACACAACCCTTTCATCCCTGGAAGCCGGCTAATGAACCAACCTAGTTACTTGCTGCATCAGCATGCTGACTTTATGTTTCATACACAAGAACACTCCAATTCCTTTGTACTGTTCTTTTTCTGGAAGTTTTCTCCATTAAATAACAGCCTGCCTTTTGATTCTCTGTGTCATCCACAAACTTGGCAGTATATTGCACTCAACTCCCTCCTTCAGATTATCAATATAGAATGTAAATAACCGATGCCATCGGACTGATAGCTGTGGTCCTCCAGCAGATATACCTTTATCATGAAGATCCATCAATCCTGACTCTCCGATTTCTATAGATTAAGCAATTGTCATCCCATGTTAATACATTCTCCATCATCCTACGAGCTTCTATCTTATGTAAGAACTTTTATTTTGTAATATCTAGTGGATGGAAAACCTCTGAAAAGCTTGGTGTCTAACAAGTCCCCTTTATCAAGTCCGCTTGTTACATTCTCAGGCATCTCCAGAAATACTTTGCATGATTTTACAGGGCAAAGTATAATTTTCCTTTCACAAACCCACTCTCACTCTGCGTGAAGTTTTTCGAAATGTCCATGCTGGCCAGGTTTTCCAAATCAAGCTCGTCCCACCTGCTATCATTTGGCCCATATGCCTCTAAATGTTTCCCATCCATGTATTTGTCCAAATGAGTTTTAAATGTTTTAGCTGTACAAGCATCTACCACTCCTCCTCTGGCAGCTCATTCCAAACGCACACCACCCTCTGTGTAAAAACACAGCCACTGCGTCCCCTGTAAAGTTTCCCTCTTTCATTTTAAACCTATGCCTTCTACGGCTGAATTCCCCCATCCTGTGGAAAAGACCTTGGCTATTCACCCTAGGCATACCTCTCATGATTTTAGAAATTTTTATAATGTCATCTCTGAACCTTCTGCACTCCATCCAATACTAACTTCAAGAACAAACATTTAAAGACAAATGATGCAAATTTGAAACTATAGTAAACATGACAGATAAACAATACTCAGCCCAAACGTCAAACTGTGATTTGTTTTTTTTTCCTCCCTATTACAATACTAAGGCAGCCTGAAACGCTTACAAGTGCCAATAAGAAGTCCATCACCTGATATCCTTTGTCTAAAGGTGGTGATGACCTCGACAGTGAAAATTTATTTACGGCCAGATCTTTATAATGCCACATAGTCAACCTTCTCCCTCCATTGAACTTGTGTGATTGTTTCTTCTTTATCTTGCACTCAATAGAGAGAACCCCTTTCCCCATTCACACATTAATTTAAACCCTTATATCATCTTCTCGTTCAACACTGCTAAAAGCCAGTTTATCTTTGCCACGCCCACTTTTCCCTGTCACCTATCTCCCACCTATCTCCCACCTGGGCTTGAAATGCTAACTCTGTTTCTCTGTCTCTGCAGATGCTGACAGACCTGCTGAGTTTCTCCAGAAATGAATCGGCACAGAAAAAAAATTCACAAAATAAATAACTATGGATATTGGTAATAAAAATACCAAAATTGCTTGAGAGACTGGGAGCTTTTTAGAGGGTCACTGGACCTGAAAGTTTAATACTGCATTCATTCCAGAAGATGCTGCAACATCTTCAACAATTTCTTCAGCAATTTCTGTTTTTGGACAATTTCCAAAGACATATGTCAAAGATGCTCAAACGTCCTGTCCAGCATGGAGTGCCGTACACTGGGAACTAAACAATAACGCATGGAGCACAAGTTCCTTGACTCTGAAACTACCTAGGTCTGGCATCACTGACACTACAGAGCTCTTAATCATGGTCAGGGACAAAAACAGAGGCAAACACATTCACTTTAAATACGGAAGGTGACATTGTGGAAGAGAAAAGATTTAGATCATTACTTTAAGTGGATTGAGTTAAAGTAACAAATTAGAGGCGTGACACCAGGGCTAGGCACTCAGCAGAATGAGAATATGACAGTGCAAGTGTTACCGCATCAGAAACCAGGTTAGGTACAGAATACATGGCTGATGGGTGAATGGGGTTCGGTGTGAACTGGGGGACAGTCAGTAGAATTGAATTGTAGATATTGCAACTCAAACTGGGTTACCATTTGATGCTGTAGACCACAGCAGCGGCAGAAACAGAACTGTATTCAACGGCAATCTGTAACATTTTCCCGACGATAATTCATCAGTATACCATTACCATCAAGCCGATCCATGGTTCAGTGATGAGTGTGGGTGAACATGCCAGGGTCGGAATCACGTGCACCTAAACCTGTTGACAACCCATAAAAGCTACCACAATTAACTGGTTAAATTCCGACCAGCAGAACTAATGTCTGATGGAGAGGGGCAATGATCCCGAGACTAACAGATCAGAACTAAGCTCTGTCGTCCTGCCAAATCCAAACATAAATGTCGATAGACTATTAAGCAATTTACTGGAGGAGAGGACCTCACAAATATCCTCATCCTAAATATCGGAACAGCTCTATATGTCAGTGAAAAATGTTAAGGATGTGGTGTCTGCACTGTCCTCAGCCAGATGTGTTAAGTGGATGATCCACCTCACACTCATCATGAATCCCACAGAATTACAGATGGCAGTGTCCAAACAATTCGATTCACTGTCCGGTCATGAGGAAAAAGCTGAACACTATAGATACGACAAAGGCAATGGGCCCTGACCCTATTACTGCAATAGGACTGAAGACTTGTGCTGCACAGCATGCCGTGACCATGGGGAAGACGTTTCATTCCAGCTTCAACTCTAACATCTCCCGGACAATGAGGAAAATTACTCAACTATGTCCAGTCCTGAATAGGAGAATAATTACAATCTGACCAATTACCAAACCCTCAGTCCCATCTCGACAGTGAAATTGTTAGGAATACTTTTAGATAGTGCTGTCAAGTAGCACCGAAATAATCAGGTCAGTGTGGTTTCCGATAGGTCCCCATGTGAGGATGATGCTGTCGTGGACATATCATTGGATTACGAATCCAGACCAAGTCAATGCTCTTGCAGCTGGTGGAAGTTAAAAATAATTAATAGAATACCGAGACCTAAATTCTGGTGTCAGTAATAGTGTCCGATGTTGATTGTAAACATGGATATCCTTCCCCAATGCACTTTCAGGAAGTGAATCTCCCGTGCTTTCTTGGCCTAAAAGTGACTCCAGACACACGGACATGGTCTCTGAATCGGCCAAGTGAGACATTGAATAGTATCAAACTTCTCTGAGGTTTTAAAAGATAAAACCTGACAGAACATCCGACATCAACCTCCTTATCAGAAAAGGGAATGGGAAACACAGTTCTGTTGACCTTGCATTGATATCTTTCCTAACATCTGCGAGCTTGTGACAGTATTTACAGAGCTGTCTCACAGATGGCAAAGAAACATCGAGAGAAGTGGAGGTCATTCAGCAAATTGAGCTTTCCCCATGCTAGTTCATGGCCGAACATTTCCTCAATGCAGTTTTCCGCACGCAATGTTCATATCCCAAAATATGTTTAATCATTTTGAAACATAGTGCCTTCGGCCCATCAATATATAGGGAGTTCTCTGATAACGCTTGTTTATTAAGCATGATTTGACTGCAATGCGATTCGTGAACCATTTTCTATAAAGTGAAATATCATCCCTGCTTCCCATCTGTCACACCCTGTCAGAGTTTTATATAGCTCACTGAAATCTCTACCCATTTTCCTAAAGCCCATGGAATACAGGCCCAGTCACCCCAAACTCTGCTCCCACAACTAACCTGTCATCCCAGAGATCAGTCTGGACATCCTTCACTGGACTCCCTCAATATCAGGTTTGCCCTTTATTAGTTAAGAACACCAAAACTTCACACAATACTGCACAATGTTCGAGACGGGGTCCCACCAAGGCCCTGTACAGTTGCAGTAATTGACGCTTACTCCTCTATTCCGAATCCCCCTGAAATGGAGGTGAATAAATCATTTATCTTCCTACCTGCTTTCTGCTCCTGCAGTATTGCTTTCAGTGACTGGAATACAGGGAAATCCAGATTATTTTCAAGGTAACAGCTCCCTACTTGCTGAGTCTATGTACACTGTATGCAGCATGCCAATGCAATTCCCCGTATTGACTTCCGTGTCCTACATGGAGGCGGAAGGCTGCGCAGAAATAAACAAAAATGCGGCTTAAGTT
>NC_057720.1:91204859-91218918 GCF_004010195.1 Chiloscyllium plagiosum | reverse complement strand
AGCTCTGCCTTGAATTTCTTCAATAAGCGAGTCTTCACTGCTCCCTGAGGATGAGGACACCGCAGGTAGCACAACACTAAAGTGAAAGGGACGTCCTTATTTCATTGTGGGACTGTTATTTTAAAACTGTGTTAACTGAACATCAAATCACCACCTCTTTTCAGACATAAGGACAGAATAATTAGGAATAATTAGGAACATAATCCATTCCAGACTCCAAACCTATCCCACTGTCCCTTTCTAATCAAGTATGTATCGCACCCAGTCTCTGTTGCTGTCTCAGGAAGAGAATGCCTGATAGCATAATACCGCAGGAGCATTAAGGAAATGAGCAGTTTGAGCCATTCAGCCTATCGAGTCGGAAATTCCGTTCAATAATTTCTTATATGTACCTCGACCTCATTCTTCTGCCTTCTCCCTAGCATCCTTGATCCCCTTACAAATCAAAAACATATCGATTTGTGTCTTAATGACACGAGTGTCTATGCCTCTGTGTATCTGCATGTGAGTGTTTGTGCGTGTGTCTGTGTGTGTGTCTATGCCTCTGTTTGTGTATGTCTGTATGTGTCTGTGTGTGCCTTTGTGTGTCCACGTGCTTGTTATCTGTGTGTTTGCGTGTCTACATCTGTCTGTCTGTGTTTCAGCCTGTGTTTTTATCTGTATTTATGTAGATTTGTATGTGACTGTATATGTATTTGTGTATGTATACCTATCTCCTTGTAAGTATTGTGAGTGTTTGTCTGTGTATTTCTGTGTCTGCGTCTCTGTGCAGTGAGTTATCTGTTTTTTTTTTGCAAGTGAAAGGACTGTTATTGGACCTGCCAGTGAGTTTAAACTGAGAATTGTCTTTCACTGAACATTGCTCCTTAACTGGTCAGTAGGATGTGGATGTTTCAGATTCTCCACACGAGGCGTCCTGGTCCTCTCCAGCTCTTTAAGAGTCCTCCCTACATGGCGGGGGGAGGGGAGTGAGGGAATGGATATCGGGCACTCCACTACCCAGCTTGGCCCTTTCTATCCTATTCCAGGCTGTTTCTCCTGGAATGGGAGAAAGGGATGGAGGGAGATTGGGAATGGGTGACCCTGCTGTTTGTGCTGGTGTCGGTGGGGGGAGATGTGAGGTGTTTGGAATGAGTCATTTGACAGTTTTGAATCCATGTGGTATTATTAGTTGCTGAATTCAATAGTGAGAGTGGTAGAGCCTGAGCCTTATTTGGAGAGAGAGCGTGACCCTTGTTCGGGGTTAGATGCTATAACAGATATACAGTGAGTGTTAGGGAGCAGAGAATATATGGTAACTCTTATCCTAACAGAGCGAGGAGGATATTGTTGCTTGTCCAGTATTGTGGGCCATTTCTTCAGATCATCTCAGCGTCGAGGTGAGCCTCCCTGAATGTCTTGTCCAGGTCTATCACTAATAACGACACACACCTGCCCCTCAGGTTCCACAGAATCAGTTTAGGTAGAGTTTACAGATAGCAAGGAAAAGCAAATATTAGTGTGTTATATATTGAAACCAAAACCTTAGCAGAAAATCTGAGCATTATCTGCTCTGGAAATTAGTTAGGCAAGTATTGTGGATACCGAAGTCTTATTGAATGGTCTCAAGTTGTATCTAAACTGCGTTAACTAAGTGACTGCTGAAGTTGTGAAAAATAAGTTCCGTAAGTGTATATGAGGTGGGTTGAAAAGTATGTTGTGAAGCAAACTAGAGAGCAGGTTATTTCGGATTTGATGTTATGTAGTCAGAAGGACGAATTATTAACCTTGGTCTGAAGCAGCTTTTAAGGAATAATGGCATTTATGAGGTGCATTTTACAAGGGGTCTGCATACAATATAGAATGCTTGAATATTCTAGTCAAACATCATGGAAGACTGGAGGCTAGAGTGTCAAGATATAGAACATAGAACATAGAACATAGAACATAGAACAATACAGCACAGAACAGGCCCTTCGGCCCACGATGTTGTGCCGAACATTTGTCCTAGTAAATATCTTCAGTGAATTTGGAAAGTGCAATATAACATTCAGTGGGAGACAAGCAATGGTTGTTGGAGTCATAGAGTCCGACAGCACGGAGACAGGACCTTCAGCCCAAACTGGTCCATTTCGATCAAAATGTCCATCCACGCTAAACCAATTTCCCTGCCATTGTCCTGTATCTTTTTAATCCTTTACTATCCATGTATTTGTTCAAATGTCTTTTAAATGTTGTTAATGTATCTGCCTCAACCACTTCTCATCCCATATGTGTACCAGCCCCTGTGTTAAAAGATGTTCCTCAGGTTCCCTTTTATTCTGCTCCCTATGACCTTAAACTGATGCCCTCTACTCTGTGATTGCCCAACCCTGGGGAAAAAGACTGGGTGCATTCACTTTATCCATGCCTGACATGATTTTATAAACTTCAATATGATCCTCCCTCAGTTTCATGCACACAAAAGTAAAAAGTCCTAGCTTGTCCAACCTCTTTCTATAACTCAGACCATTAAGACCTTGCAATATCCTTGTAAATTTTTTCTGCGCTCTTTCCAGTTTAATAACATCCTTCCTATAGCAAAGTGAACAAAACTGAACATAACGCTACCAATATGGCCTCACCAGCATCCTGTATAACTGCAACATAACTAATTAATTTTGATACTCAGTGATATAAACCAATTAAGGCCAGTGTGTCAAAAGCTTTCTTCACTTCCCTGTCTACCTTTGAATCAACTTTCAGAGAACCAAGCACCTGAACTCCAAGGCTCCTCTGTTCCACTACACTCCTCAGGACCCAACCATTCACCATGAAACTCCAAACTTGATTTGACTTTCTAAAATGCAAGAACTTACACTGATCAATATTAAAATCCATTTGCTAATTCTCAGCCCACTTCTCCAGCTGATCAAGATACTGCTGTACCTGGAGTATTGTGTACAGTTTTGGTGACCGAATCTCAGAAAGAATATACTGACCACAGAGGAAACGCAATGGACATTCTCCAGATTAATCCCTCAGATGGTGAGATTGCCTGATGAGGAGACTCGGCTTGTGTTCTCTAGAGTTTCAAAGAATTAGAGGTGGGTCACAGTGAAATTTAGAAAATTCACAAAACATATGACAAATTGGAAATTAACTGAACACTTCCCTCGCTGTCTAGTCCACATTCAAGGCAAATAATGGCAGGATCTGGGACAGGTCAGTTAAGACTGCAATAAGGAGTAAATTCTTCACTTGGAGGGGACTAACTAACACAGGGGCATGGAAACCTACTGGCAGGCAAGATTAGGGAGAATCTCCAGAAATTCTATAAGTGTGTCCAGCGGAACAGAGTAACCAGGGAACAGGTAGGACTCATTAGTGACTTGCCAAGTGGCAACCAAATCACCTTGAGTGGTAGGGGACAGACGGTGGTGGTAGAAGGCTGTTTGTGCGATTGGAGGCTAGTGTCCAATGGTGTACCACGGGGATCAGTGCTGTGTCTCTTAATATTTGTTATTCGGAGGTTTTGGTGTTGGACTGGGACGGACAAAGCTAAAAATTGCATAAGACCAGGTTATAGTCCAAAAGATTTATTCGGGGGCACTAGCTTTCGAAGCGCTTCATCAAAGCGCACATCCACCTGATGATGAAGCAGCGCTTCGAAAGCTCATGCCTCCAAATAAACTTGTTGGACTATAAGCTGATGTTTTCTGATTTTAAACCTTATCATAAAGGATGCAGCTGTGAATATGGACGAGGGGTGGGGGGGTGTCATAAGTAAGTTTGTGTTTGACACAAAGATTGGCCGGTTGGTTGGCAGTGAGGAGGAAGGCCTTATGTTACAGGAAGATACAGATGGAATGGTCAGATGGTCACATCAATGGCAGATGGAATGTAACCCTGATAAATATGAGGTGATGCACTTTGGAAGAAGGAACCAGTCAGGGGAGGACTCAATGAATGGCAGCACACTAGGATGCTCAGAGGGTGCTTCTCCACATATCCCTGAATGTGGCTGGACAGGGTAACACACAATTTGAGAAAGTGTACGGGAGCGTAAACACAGCTTTCACACATTGAAGCATAGATTATAAGAGCTATGTGGAGCTTTTGTTAGGTCAAGATGGAATACTGTGTGTAGTTCTGGGAGCTACATTACAGGAAGGATGTGATTGAACTGGACGGGGTGCAGAGGAGATTCACCAGGATGTTCCCTTGGATGGAGCATATCAGCTATGGAGAGAGGCTGGATAAGCTCGGGTTGTTTAGCTTGGAGCAGAGAAGGCTAAGGAGGACGTGAATGAGGAGGATAAGATGACGAGGGACATGGACGGGGTGGATAGACAGCAGCTGGTCCTTTTAATCAAAGTGAAGGGTTTGAGGCTTCGTGAGGATTTGGGGACTGTTTTTCACCCAAAGTGTGTTGGGGTCTGGGATGCACTTCGTGAGAGGGAAATTGTCACGATAACCTCAAAACCATTAGAAAATACATGGTTGTGCACTTGAAGTGCCATAAGATTCACAGCGACGGGTTTTGTGTTGAAAAGTGGGGCTAATGTATTTCTGATAGTACAGTGTCTGATAGTAGTGCTGTATTTCTGATAGTACAGTGTCTGTGATTCTGTGATTGTATGGCTGTGGAAGGTTAATCATTCAGTAGCTTAAGATCAGAATTGATGGGTTTCTGTAGAATATCTAATCAAAGTGTATATGAGTGAACTTGTAATATCTTCTGAAAATACGTCAATGGCAAAACTAAGAGAAAAAGGTGCAGCTTTCTTACAGTCTGATACCAGATAATTGAGGACAGGGAAATAGCAGATTAATGGAGCAAGTACTTCAGTTATGCCTTCACAGAAGAAAAAAAAAACAAAAATAAAATTTCCTCGCAATACTAGGGAACTTTAGTCAGGTGAGAAAAAGGGAATAGAATGAAATTAGCAACTAAAAAGTTTTAGAGAAAATATTGGACTGAATTTAATGGGCATAGACAAAGTCATCAGAAGTTTATGAAATAGGAATCATATTTGAGAAAGTGGCTTTTAGCAAAATTATGGGGAACGTATCAACGCAATGGAATTGAAATCTCAGAAAGAGTTTTGATAAAGCCCCAAGCCTATTGTGCAAATTCGAATCCTATGGGACTGGGGGTAATATATGGTCATGGTTTTAGAATGGGAGAGCTGGCAGGAAACAGTGAGTAGGAACAAAACCATGCTTTTTGAATGGAAGGCTTGGAGGATATAATAAGGATCGAGATTTGGCATCCAGCTATTCCCAATACACATCATATCTTTGGTTGAGGGGCTCAATTGCAATATTCCAAGTCTGCTGACAGCACTAAACGATGTCAGCTTGTGAGTGGATGAGGAGGATGTAAAAATAGGCTCCAAGGTGATTGAGACAAGTGGAGTTATTGGGCAAATACCTGACAGATGGAGAGCAATGGCAGAGATGAGAGGTTGTGTACTTTGATGGGATCAATTGAATGGCATCCTATCATTTGAAAGGGATTGGTTGAAAATGTTGATCTATAAATGAACTTAAGATGCATTTTTGTTTATTTCTGCGCAGCCTTCCGACTCCATGTAGGGCAGTGAGTTCTGAACACGGAAGTCAATAATGGGAATTGGCACACTACATACAGTGTACATAGACCCAGCAAGTGGGGAGCTGTAACATTGAATAGAATCTGGATCACTGAAAGCAATATTGCGGGAGCAGAAAGTAGGTAGGAAGATAAATGGTTTATTCACCTTCATTTCAGGGGGATTTAGAATACAGGAGTAAGGGTCATTTACTGCAACAATACAGGGCCTTGGTGGAACCCCATCTCGAACATTATGCAGTGTTGTGTGCAGTTTTGGTGTCCTTACCTAATAAAGGGCAAACCTGACATTGAGGGAGTGCAGTGAAAAGTGACCAGACTGATCTCCGGGGTGACAGGTTAGTTGTGGGAGCAGAGTTTGGGGTGACTAGGCCTGTATTCCATGTGTTTAAGGAAAATGAGTGGAAATCTCAGTGAGATATATAAAACTCTGACAGGGTGTGACAGATAGTTCACTTTATAGACAACGGTTCATGAATCGCATTACAGTCAAATCGTACTTAATAAACAAGCGTTATCACAGAACTCCCTTATATTGATGGGCCGAAGGCACTATATTTCATAATGTTTAAACATATTTTGGGGTATGAACATTGTGTGGCGAAAACTGCATTGAGGAGATGTTCGGCCATGAAATAGCATGGGGAAAGCTCAATGTGCTGAATGACCTCCTCCTCTCTCGATATTTCTGTGCAATCTGTGGGAAAGCTCTGTAAATATTGTCACAAGCTCTCAGATGTTAAGAAAGATGTCTATGCGGGGTCAACAGGACTGTGCTTCCCATTCCCTTTTCTGATAACGAGGTTGATGCCGGATGTTCTGTCAGGTTTTATCCTTTAAGACCTCAGAGTAGTTTGATACAATTGAGTGTCTCACTTGGCCGATTCAGAGACCATGTCTGTGCGTCTGGAGTCACTTTTAGGCCAGAACAAGAAAGCACGGAAGATTCACTTCCTGAAACTTCATTGGGGAAGGCGATCGATGTTTACAATCAACATTGGACACAAGATCACTATTACTGACACCAGGCTTTAGGTCTCGATACTTTATTCATCATTTTTAACTTCCACCAGCTGCCAGAGCATTGGCCTGGTCTGGATTCGTAATCCAATGATATGACCACTACAGCACCATTTCCACATGGGGACCTATCGGAAACTACACTGACCTGATTATTTCGGTGCTACTTGACAGCTCTATCAAAAATAATTCCCACCAATTTGACTATCGTGATGGGACTGAGGGGGTGGTAATTAGTCAGATTGTAATTATTCTCCTATTCAGAGACTGGACATAGTTGAGTAATTTTCCCGATTGCCAGAGAGATGTCAGAGTTGGAGCTGGAATGAAACAGCGTCTCCAGGGACACGGCTTGTTGTGCAGCACAAGTCTCAGTCCTATTGCAGGAATGGGGTCAGGGCCCATTGCCTTTGTTATATCTATAGTCTTCAGGTGTTTCCTCATGACCGCACAGCAAATCGAATTGCTTGAAGACAGGCATCTGTGATTCTGTGGGAATCATGATGAGTGTAAGGTGGATCATCCACTCAACACGTCTGGCTGAGGATAGTGCAGACACCACACCCTTGACTTTTTTCACTGACATACAGAGCTGTTCTGATATTTAGGATGAGGATAATTGTGGAGTACTCTCCTCCAGTAAATTGTTTAAAAGTCCATCGACATTTATGTTTGAATTTGGCAGGACGACAGAGCTCAGATCTGATCTGTTAGTCTTGGGATCATTCCCCCTTTCCATCAGACATTAGTTCTGCTGGTCGGAATTTAACCAATTAATTGTGGTAGCTTTAATGGGTTGTCAACAGGTTTAGATCCACGTGATTCTGACCCTGGCATGTTCACCCACACTCATCACTGAACCATGGATCGGCTTGATGGTAATGGTAGACTGATGAATTATCGTCGGGAAAATGTTACAGATTGTCGATGAATACAATTCTGTTTCTGTTGCTGCTGTGATTAGATTAGATTAGATTACATTACAGTGTGGAAACAGGCCCTTCGGCCCAACAAGTCCACACCGAGCCGCCGAAGCGTAACCCACCCATACCCTACATTTACCCCTTACCTAACACTGCGGGCAATTTAGCATGGCCAATTCACCCCTGTATTCTCTACCTAACCTGGTTTCTGATGCGGTAACACTTGCATTTTCATATTCTCATTATGCTGAGGGCCTCTCCCTGGTGTCACACCTCTAATTTGTTACTTTAACTCAATCCATTTAAAGTAATGATCTAAATCGTTTCTCTTCCACAATGTCAACTTCTGTATTTGAAGTGAATGTGTTTCCCTCTGTTTTTCTCCCTGACCATGGTTAAGAGCCTTGTAGTGTCAGTGATGCCAGACTTACGTAGTTTCAGAGTCAAGGAACTTGTGCACCATGCGTTATTGTTCAGTTCCCAGTGTACGGCGCTCCATGTTGGACAGGATGTTTGAGCATCTTTGACATACTTCTTTGGAAATTGTCCAAAAACAGAAATTGCTGAAGAAATTGCTGAAGATGTTGCAGCATCTTCTGGAATGAATGCAGTGTTAAACTTTCAGGTCCAGAGACCCTCTACAAAGCTCTCAGTTCGCAAGCAATTTTGGTATTTTTATACCAGTATCCATATTTATTTATTTTGTGAAAATTTGTTCTGTGCCTATTCATTTCTGGAGAAACTCAGCAGGGCTTTCAGCATCTGCAGAGACAGAAAAACAGCGTTAGCATTTCAAGCCCAGTATGATACTTCTTCACAACTGAAAAGCATTGGAAACCTGGCTTTTTAATACGTTGCCAGAGGTGGGAGATTGGTGACAGAGAAAAGAGGGCATGGCAAAGGTAATCCGGCTTTTAGCAGTGGTGAACGAGAAGATGATATAAAATGGGTTTAAATTAAGGTGTAAATGGGGAAAGGGGTTCTCTCTATTGAGTGCAAGATAAAGAAGACACAATCACACAAGGTAATAGAGAGGCCAGGAGGGAGAATGTTGACTATGTGGCATTATAAAGATCTGGCCATAAATATGTTTTCACTGTCGAGATCATCACCTCCTTTAGACAAAGGATATCATGTGCTTGACTTCTTATTGGCACTAGTAAGCGTTTCATGCTGCCTTAGTATTGTAAAAGGGAGAAAAAAACAAATCACAGTATGAAGTTTGGGTAAAGTATTGTTTACCTGTCATGTTTACTATAGTTTCAAGTTTGCAGTATTTATCTTTAAATGCTTGTTCTTGAAGTTAGTATTGGATGGAGTGCAGAAGGTTGAGGGATGACATTATAGAAGTTTCTAAAATCATGAGCGGTATGGATAGGGTGAATAGCCAAGGTCTTTTCCACAGGATGGGGGAGTTCAGCCGTAGAAGGCATAGGTTTAAGGTGAAAGTGGGAAAATTTACAAGGGACGCTGGGGCAGTGTTTTTACACAGAGAGTGGTGTGGGTATGGAATGAGCTGCCAGAGGAAGAGGGGTAGATGCATGTACAGCTAACACATTTAAAACTCATTTGGACAAACATATGAATGGGAAACATTTCGAGGCATATGGGCCAAATGAAAGCAGGTGGGACGAGCTTAATTTGGAAAACCTGGCTCACGTGGAAATTTAGAAAAGTTTCAGGCAGACTCAGTGTGGTTTTGTGAAAGTGAAATTATACTTTGCCCTGTAAAATCATGCAAAGTATTTCTGGAGATGTCTGAGAATGTAACAAGTGGACTTGATAAAGGAGATCTGGTAGACACCAGGTTTTCCAGAGGTTTTCCACATTGTATTACAAAATAAAAGTTCTTACACAAGACAGAAGCTCGTAGGATGATGGAGAATGTATTATAATGGGATGATGATTGGTTGGCACATAGAAATCGGAGAGTCAGGATAAATGAATCTTCATGATAAAGGTGCATCTGCTGGAGGACCACGGCTATCAGTCGGATGGCATAAGATCTTTACACTCTATACTGATAGTCTGAAGGAGGGAGCTGAGTGCAATATACATCCGAGTTTGAGGATGACACTGAGAATCAAAAGGCAGGCTGTTATTTAATGGAGAGCACTTCCAGAAAAAGAACAGTGCAAAGGGATTGAAGTGTTCCTGTGTATGAAACATAAAGTCTGCATGCTGATGCAGCAAGTAACTAGGTTGGTTCATTAGCCGGCTTCCAGGGATGAATGGGTTGTGTTATTGAGAATCTCTAAAATGGTGAGGCGATTATTCATTGGGGTTTAAATGAATGAGGAGTGATACTGCTGAAAAAGACAAGACATGGAAGGGACTTGAGAAGGTAGATGTTGAGACATTGTTACCATTCTTGAGTGGAGTCTCGAACTCGAGGATATAGATACCGAATATGGAATATCGATTTCTATCTGAGATGCAAAGTGATGTCTTCTCTCCGAAGGTAGTGAATGTCTGGAATTCCCTAAACCAGAGAGGTGTGGAGGGATACAAGGAGTCAGCAAGAAAGTGGAGTTAGACCTGGAACAGATCAGCCATGTTCTTCTTAAACGACAGGGCAATCTTGAGGGACGAATAGCCTACTCTTGTTCCAATTTATTAATTTCACATGTTATGCTTTTGAAAAGTAACTCGTTATTTTCCCGGAAGTTATGTTGTGTAATGCTACATTTGGGTGAACAGAGGATTTGTTTGAGTTAACACTGGGTGGGGTATGGGGGCTGTATTCACAGTAAATCTGGGTCTTTAACACGACCCACATCTGAAACAGACGTTGTGGAGAGGGGAAGCCAGGAAACAGGGATTGGGGGTGAGTGTCACTTCCTGACCCAGTCTGGATTTTCCAAGTACATTTCCAAAACTGCACCTAACCATCGAAGTGGCCTTGATCTGCCCCTGTGTAGCAGGTCCGAAGGGCTGAATGGAACATTAGAACATAGGGCTGAGGGACACGAGTGGGCCATTCGGCCCTTTGACACTACTCCACCAGTAAATAAAGTTGTGGCTCATCTCATTGTGATCCCAGCTGCACTTTTCTCTCCATGCACCATTATCCCTGATTCAACTGTCTATGGAAAATCAGACAAAGCCAGCCTCGATATAATATAAAGATTTAGCCATACCAAACTTCTGGGAAAGAGGATTCCCACTTGAATAAATTCCCACTTTGTGATTTTTTTCTCAATCCAGTTATGACTGAGGATGGAGGGTGTCATTCTTTCCTTTTCTAGTCCCACTCTTCCACTGCTCACCACAAATTTTAAATGTAAAGAGGTTGGTGATATGGCCGATGATAAAGGTCTCAGACTGGGTCAGGGTCAGTGATAAGAACAAGTCACTTATCACAAGGCAGATTTCTTTAGTCAGCCACAAGTTGCTAACAGAACTAACGGAGGAGTATGATGGATCTGTGGGTAGCACTGCTGCCTCACATCACCAAGGAACTGGGTTCAATTCCAACCTCGGGCGACCCTCTGTGTGGAGTTTGAACATTTTCCCCATGCCTGTGTGGGTTTCCTCCCAGTGCTCCAGTTTCCTGCCACTGTCCAAGTATGTACAGTTTAAAGTGGATTGCCCATAGTGCCCAGGGATGCGTAGGTTAGGTGGGTTCGTTATTGGAAATGCAGTGTTACATCGATAAGATTGGGGGGCACCTCCAGGTGGGATGCTGTTTGGTGGATCAGTGCGGACTTAATGGATGGAATGTCTGCCTCCACACTGTAGAGGTTCTATGACAATGACAATACATTTGGACTATACAAACACCCAGTGGGTACATACCTAATCCACTCTTATCAAGGTCCTGTATGTTTCATTCTCATTCCAAGAGTAACCTGTTAAAGCCTTCATAATATAAACCCTCCACCCCAGGAATACGTGAAATGAAATATCTCTGAACTGCTTCCAATGTAATTATATCCTTTCTCAGATAAGGAGACACGAAAAACTAATCTCACACTCAGATCATAATGTTTATAACTGTTTTCTCAAAGTGCTGTGAGTCTTTGGAACACTCTTCCCCACAGAGCATTGGAGGCAGAGATATTGAATATTTTTGAGGCACAGATGGAAGGTTCATAAATAATAACAGAGTGAAGGATTATCGAGGAATGGGCAGCAATGTGCAGTGTGGGGTGAAATGTAGACAGTGGTATCAAATAACACGGCTTCAGAACCTGCAGGAATATAATGCAAAATGAAATGATAATATTGAATGTTAAGGGGGAATACAAGATGGCGGCGATCCAGAAGATCTGCTTTGCTTTGCTCTGCATTAACACACGGGCAAAGTGGTTCTCTAGCCCAACCCATCCCAGCTATTTACTTAAAATTCAAAATTAAAAGAGCGATAGAATCTTTACTAATCCCGGTTTGTCAAAGGGAAATGACAAAACACGGGAAGGATCGAGTAAGTCCCAACATATGGTGCACCTGTCAGAAGCATCGAGCATGCCTGAGGCCGTAGCTGCAACCCACTCTGCTCGTTCGATGGACCCAGTTATCTCACCATGATTGAAGCCATGATTGAAGAAGTGTTCAGCCGTGGCTAGAGCCGCTCTCAGCCGTGCTCCAAAAACATGAGCAGCAACTTGACAGCCTTGGAAACAGAACAGACGATGCCAAGCGCCGAACTGCAGCGACAGAGACCGTGATCGATTCCTCTTGGGAGAGGATCCTCACCCTTGAAAACAGGTCTGCACCTTAACTGAACCAGATGACGACCTCGAGAACAAGGATAGGATGAAGAATATTCACATCGTCGGTTTGCTGGAGCGGACAGAAGGTGGTCAGCCAGTGAGTTTTTTTCAAGAACTGGCTGCAGCGATTCCTTCACTTCGAAACTGAGGAGGGACGGGTGAAGAGTGAGACAGTTCATCGGGTTACGGCACGGAAGTCAGACTCATACCAATGCCTTCATCCTGTCCTTGCGTGATTACGTAGTTATGGGGACAAACAAAGACTGATGGAAGCTTTCAGAACCAAATGGAAGGATCCGATGGGTTTAATTCACGAGAGCTACAGTTCTTTCAGGACTTTTCAGCGGCGGTGATTCAGGAAAGCAAATCTTTTGATGACATCAAGAGAAGGTACCCAGCGGTGCTCCGTATTGCTTTCAATGGATCCACGAACTCGTCTGAATCTCCAGACAAAGCAAAAACTTTGTGGACATTTTAAAGTAAGTTGGATATTTAGATAATCCTATTTCTCCTTAAAGAAATTTTGTTGGATTTTTCTGGTATTAACCAGTGTTAAATTATAGTCGGGGATGGGTAGAGTACTCATTTTTAACTTCTTCATTGGTATTACTACTCTTTTTCTCTTTCTTTGCTTGTGTCTGTGGTGCAGCTCAAGCTGGAGGGAGTTACAAAGGTAGTTGTGATGACTAAGTGCTAACCGAAGGGCAGTTTTTGTAGTTAATTGCCTTGGATTCCATATTGGTAGCGGGCAGAAGATAAAGTTTTAAGATATGTAAGCATCCCCAGTTGGCGGGGGGTGGTGTCCGGGGGAGGTAAATTCCCCTTTCGAGTGTCATTGGAACTTTGAGAGGGTGGATGTTGTCCTATTTCAGGAGATGCACCTTGATGACAAGGAACATTTGATGTTACAGCAGGACGGGTTTGATCGGGTTTATGTCTCGTCTTTTAATACTAGGAGTAGGGGAGAAGCCATACTAGTGAAGAAAAATCTTCCATTTAAATTACTAGATTGTATTAGACACTCATGGAAGGATCATCATCCCCAAAGTCTTGAACTATGGGAAATAATACAGTATTTTGAATATTTCTTGTAGATGTCCCAAATTAAAAGCTATCAATTCAGCTTTTTATTATTCTATGTTAGTGTCTGGGCCACTGAGCACCCAGCGTCAATACGGTTAGATATTGAACCCTCTCAGACAAAATGAACCCTTATTAGTCTGTTGTTCTTCGACAAAATGACAACATTTATGGAGTATTGTCATAACCCAATAATTATCAATAAAGTTAAAGCATGAGTGACAATGCGTCAGTTCGAGGGCAATACAGCCAAAACCATGTTTCTTACCCCTATGATTGGTATACCGAGTTGTCAACCGGGGATAATGGATTTCATGTTTAAACTGTGAGAAGCCAGGGGTGTGCCTTGCTTGAGTGATTTAGAATTAGTAGAATCCCTACAGTGTGGATAGAAGCCTTTGGGCCCTGCAAGTCCACTTCGACCCTTTGAAGAGTAGCCCACCCAGACCCTACCATCATATATTTACCCTGACTAATGACCCAACCTACAGATCGCTGAACACTATGGGTGATTTATCAATAGCCAGTTCATCTAACCTGCACATCTTTGGATCCTGGTGCTGTGAGGCCGCAGTGCTATCTACTGAGCCACCACGTGTTATTTGAGGGAGAAAGAATGACATCATTTGATCAAATAACTCATAAGTATGGACGACCTAGTAGATTACATCAGATTAGATTAAATTACTTTACAGTGTGGAAACAGGCCCTTCGGCCCAACAAGTCCACACCGACCCGCCGAAGTG
>NC_057720.1:91203627-91204486 GCF_004010195.1 Chiloscyllium plagiosum | reverse complement strand
TTGCAGGCTTCATCTATGTTTGAGCACTGTGGTAGGTGTGATAGAGTGGGTCTTGGGGACTGAATTGGAGATGGACCTGGTTTCTCCTTTCCTGAGCCTGCCCAGGGTACTTTACACAGATGTACATGGAAAAAAAAATCCTTACTTTCCGTGCTAGGAAAAATATTCTGTTGTGTTGGATGTCTGAAACCACCCCCTGGGTCTGTTGGATTATCGTAAGCTCTTCATGGAGAATATCCCTTTGGACTTTCTCACTAGATGGTGCACCAAAAAACAGATATTTATAAAAGATATGGCAGCCCTTTTTGGATTACTGAGATACAGGCTTATCTGCCACTCTAAGAAGGGCTTTTATATAGCCATGACGATACTGTCTAATGAATCTAATATCCAGAGACGAAGAAGTATGAACATAAAAATATGTATCAGTTAATGATCTTGATGAACGAGAGCTATCGTTATGTTATGCTGAGCTGTATTATTTATTCATTATTTACTGTTTAGTTTTATTTTTCTTCTGTCTGTGTAGTGTTTTAACTTGTTTTGTATGTATATGAAATTGGATATAATTTTTTCTGTTATTTGAGTTGTGTTGTTATTGGTTTATTATAATATTAAAAATCTCTTTTTTTAAATTAAAATATTAACATTGATAGAATAGAGTCCCAAATAACTCTCATTAGAGATATCACTAATGGTGGTTTATCCTGAGGGTCACCACACCTCGGGTGATGGGGTGAGGTTGAGAGAGCGTCCCCTTCATGTTAACCTCTGTCAGTGTGAGGAACTGAACCTGCGCTGTTGGCCTCCCTCTGAATCACAAACCAGCTGTCCATCCAACTGAGTGGGTGACTGTGTA
>NC_057720.1:91195223-91203127 GCF_004010195.1 Chiloscyllium plagiosum | reverse complement strand
CATGCGCTTTTGGTCACAGCAGCATGCTTCAGTATGTATACCATTTTACTACATACCAAAACCAACTTTGAATGAATGCAAACATCCAGGTACCACAATCCTCTGGGGAAGGGAATTTCCACTTGAACAGCCCTTTGAGAATTTCTCATTTGTGTTCCAAATGTTGGAGAGTCACTACTGTCCTTTTCCAGTCCCACTCCTCCACTGGTTACACCCATCTTTAAGGCAGCCAGTTTAGTGAGGTGGCTAACGATTTAGGTCTTAGACGAGGCTATTTTCTAGAAAAATGTGAGATGCAGAAAGTTGAACTCATAACAAATGGTAAAATGATAGAGTGCCCCAAATATTATTCTGCCTTTGAAGTTATTCTGCTCACACAAGCTACTGGTAGTGGGATTTCTTTCTGGAACAGTGGGATTTGGCTGAATTCCCTTCATTTTAGGCAGTGCAGAGATTCCAATGAATCCTCACCAGGAATCCTTCACAAGTAGTAGCGATGACGCAAGGATTTTATGGACTCACACTTTGCTATCTGGTGGAACAAAGTAAGAGCGAGGGATCAATCGGCTGCTGCTTCTCAGACAGGGAACATTTTTCTCCCTCTCTGTGTTGGAACATACAATTTTGTCAACTGAACACCAAACTGGACCATGTGTGCTCTTCTGGAACATTCACTGGAAAAACTGATTATGGATTATATGCAGGTACGACATTGCTCTTGTTGTACATAATTCCTTCCAATCGCAAAAAATGCTGACATGTGTCTGTGTAATTTGTAAATATTGGTAGGTGTCTTCATAGTATGTGTGTTAATATCAATGCATGTTTTTCTTAAAGTTTATTCTCTAGCTTTAGTCTCCCTGACAGGAGATAATATGCATCCAGCTGATACACTTTTCAGAAAGTCATGGATGGTTCAATACAATTTCTCAGCTAAGATCAAAACTGCTAATCCCCCATAACAAAAGGCCGGCATTCCAGGAATGTGTAAAGGGAAACCTCTTTGAAAATCTTCGAAAATAATTATATCTTTTTAATTTAGTTTTGGGGATCAATCCTGCACACAGTACATCAGGTGTGGTCTCAGCAATGCCCTGTACAGATGTAGTAAAACATTCCTGCAATTAAACCTGATACTTTTTGCCAAAATCAGCATCATTCCACTTACCTTCAAAATTACTTGCTGCATCTGACTTTGCATGGTTCATGTCGCAAGAACATGGAAACCTCCTGTATCACAGAGTTCGGCAATCTCTCTCCATTTAAATTGTTTACCATTGTTCCATCTTTCATGCCAAAATAGACAACTTACCTTATGTTATTTCTGCTGAAGGTTTGCGCACTAACCTTCCCTGCCTGTATCACATTGCAAACTCATTACCTCCATTTGATGACACATTGAATGACCATCTTGGTGTACAAGCTAATTGAGCTCCAAGCCATTCCCTCCCCTTCCTCCAGATCTTTGATCATTGATGACCCTACAGTGATCTCTGAGGCAGTCCATCAGTTACAGCTTTGCAGCCTGAAAATAAACATTTATCTCTACTCTCTATTTCCTGTTATCGACAGCTTCCCTGTTCCTGTGTCCCAACTCAGCTGGGTTGAATGGCTTCCGCCTGGACTGTGTAGTGTACTGAACGAGCTGAATTACTTCATTCTATATTCCTGTGTAATTCCTTAGAGGGGCAGATTGGTCTTCTCCTGTGTCATTGTAACGATCCTGTCTGACTGAATGGAGTGGTCCCCAACCCTGTAACAGCATCGAGGGGTGGATTGAGGGAACAACACATGGGGTAGGGACAGCAGTATATCTCTTTTACAGCCTCGAGGGTGGATTGAGGGAACAACACATAGGATAGGGACAGAAGTTGCCCATTCGGCTGCATCATTCAGAATGCTCATGGTTGATCCGAGTGTGTCTGACCATCCATTTCCTGTCTGTTCCCAATAAACACTGACCCTTCTGTCCAGTAAAGATCAGTCGAGCTCTGCCTTGAATATCTTCAATAAGTGAGTCTTCACTGCTCCCTGAGGATGAGGACACCGCAGGTAGCACAACACTAAAGTGAAAGGGACGTCCTTATTTCATTGTGGGACTGTTATTTTAAAACTGTGTTAACTGAACATCAAATCACCACCTCTTTTCAGACATAAGGACAGAATAATTAGGAACATAATCCATTCCAGACTCCAAACCTATCCCACATTCCCACTGTCCCTTTCTAATCAAGTATGTATCGCACCCAGCCTCTGCTGTTGTCTCAGGAAGAGAATGCCTGATAGCATAATACCGCAGGAGCATTAAGGAAATGAGCAGTTTGAGCCATTCAGCCTATCGAGTCGGAAATTCCGTTCAATAGTTTCTTTATGTACTTCGACCTCATTCTTCTGCCTTCTCCCTAGCATCCTTGATCCCCTTACAAATCAAAAACATATCGATTTGTGTCTTAATGACACGAGTGTCTATGCCTCTGTGTATCTGTATGTGAGTGTTTGTGCGTGTGTCTGTGTGTGTCTATGCCTCTGTTTGTGTATGTCTGTATGTGCCCGTGTGTGCCTTTGTGTGTCCACGTGCTTGTTATCTGTGTGTTTGCGTGTCTGTCTGTGTTTCAGCCTGTGTTTTTATCTGTATTTATGTAGATTTGTATGTGACTGTATATGTATTTGTGTATTTATACGTGTATGTATACCTATCTCCTTGTAAGTATTGTGAGTGTTCGTCTGTGTATTTCTGTTCCTGCGTCTCTGTGCAGTGAGTTATCTGTTTTTTTTTTGCAAGTAAAAGGACTGTTTTTGGAACTGCCAGTGGGTTTAAACTGAGAATTGTCTTTCACTGAACATTGCTCCTTAACTGGTCAGTAGGATGTGGATGTTTCAGATTCAGAAACAATGTGGATGTTTCAGAACAATACAGCACAGAACAGGCCCTTCGGCCCACGATGTTGAGCCGAACATTTGTCCGAGTGAATATCTTCAGTGAATTTGGAAAGTGCAATATAACATTCAGTGGGAGACAAGCAATGGTTGTTGGAGTCATAGAGTCTGACAGCACGTGATCTGCCCCTGTGTAGCAGGTCCGAAGGGCTGAATGGAACATCAGAACATAGGGCTGAGGGACACGAGTGGGCCATTCGGCCCTTTGACACTACTCCACCAGTAAATAAAGTTGTGGCTCATCTCATTGTGATCCCAGCTGCACTTTTCTCTCCATGCACCATTATCCCTGATTCAACTGTCTATGGAAAATCAGACAAAGCCAGCCTCGATATAATATAAAGATTTAGCCATACCAAACTTCTGGGAAAGAGGATTCCCACTTGAATAAATTCCCACTTTGTGATTTTTTTCTCACTCCAGTTGTAACTGAGGATGGAGGGTGTCATTCTTTCCTTTTCTAGTCCCACTCTTCCACTGCTCACAACAAATTTTAAATGTAAACAGGTTGGTGATATGGCCGATGATAAAGGTCTCAGACTGGGTCAGGGTCAGTGATAAGAACAAGTCAGGCAGATTTCTTTAGTCAGCCACAAGTTACTAACACAACTAACGGAGGAGTATGATGGATCTGTGGGTAGCACTGCTGCCTCACATCACCAAGGAACTGGGTTCAATTCCAACCTCGGGCGACCCTGTGTGTGGAGTTTGAACATTTTCCCCATGCCTGTGTGGGTTTCCTCCCAGTGGTCCAGTTTCCTGCCACAGTCCAAGTATGTACAGTTTAAAGTGGATTGCCCATAGTGCCCAGGAATGCGTAGGTTAGGTAGGTTAGTTATTGGAAATGCAGTGTTACGTCGATAAGATTGGGGGGGGGGATGCTGTTTGGTGGATCAGTGCGGACTTAATGGATGGAATGTCTGCCTCCACACTGTAGAGGTTCTATGACAATGACAATACATTTGGACTATACAAACACCCAGTGGGCACATACCTAATCCACTCTTATCAAGGTCCTGTATGTTTCATTCTCATTCCAAGAGTCACCTGTTAAAGCCTTCATAATATCAACCCTCCACCCCAGGAATACGTGAAATGAAATATCTCTGAACTGCTTCCAATGTAATTATATCCTTTCTCAGATAAGGAGACACGAAAAACTAATCTCACACTCAGATCATAATGTTTATAACTATTTTCTCAAAGTGCTGTGAGTCTTTGGAACACTCTTCCCCACAGAGCATTGGAGGATATTGAATATTTTTGAGGCACAGATGGAAGGTTCATAAATAACAACAGAGTTAAGGATTATCGAGGAATGGGCAGCAATGTGCAGTGTGGGGTGAAATGTAGACAAGTGGTATCAAATAACACGGCTTCAGAACCTGCAGGAATATAATGCAAAATGAAATTATAATATCGAATGTTAAGGGGGAATACAAGATGGCGGCGATCCAGAAGGTCTGCTTTGCTGGGCTCTGCATTAACACACGGGCAAAGTGGTTCTCTAACCCAACCCATCCCAGCTATTTACTTAAAATTCAACACTACTAGAGCGATAGAATCTTTACTAATCCCGGTTTGTCAAAAGGAAATGACAAAACACGGGAAAGGATCGAGTAAGTCCCAACATATGGTGCACCTGTCAGAAGCATCGAGCATGCCTGAGGCCGTAGCTGCAACCCACTCTGCTCGTTCGATGGACCCAGTTATCTCACCAGGCCTTGGTCACTGAGTTCACCAAGTTATGTGAAATAATTGAAACCATGATTGAAGAAGTGTTCAGCCGTGGCTGGAGCCGCTCTCAGCCGAGCTCCAAAAACATGAGCAGCAACTTGACAGCCTTGGAAACAGAACAGACGATGCCAAGTGCCAAACTGCAGCGACAGAGACCGTGATCGATTCCTCTCGGGAGAGGATCCTCGCCCTTGAAAACAGGTCTGCACCTTAACTGAACCAGATGACGACCTCGAGAACAAGGATAGGATGAAGAATATTCACATCGTCGGTTTGCTGGAACAGACAGAAGGTGGTCAGCCAGTGAGTTTTTTTTCAAGAACTGGCTGCAGCGATTCCTTCACTTCGAAACTGAGGAGGGATGGGTGAAGAGTGAGACAGTTCATCGGGTTACGGCACGGAAGTCAGACTCAGACCAATGCCTTCATCCTGTCCTTGCACGATTACGTAGTTATGGGGACAAACAAAGACTGATGGAAGCTTTCAGAACCAAATGGAAGGATCCGATGGGTTTAATTCATGAGAGCTACAGGATTATGTTCTTGCAGGACTTTTCAGCGGCGGTGATTCAGGAAAGCAAATCTTTTGATGACATCAAGAGAAGAGTAAGGGAACTCTGGATTCAGTATTCCTTACGGTACCCAGCGGTGCTCCATATTGCTTTCGATGGATCCACGAACACGTCTGATTCTCCAGAGAAAGCAAAAACTTTGTGGACATTTTAAAGTAAGCTGGATATTTAGATAATCCTGTTTCTCCTTAAAGAAATTTTGTTGGATTTTTCTGGTATTAACCAGTGTTAAATTATAGTCGGGGATGGGTAGAGTACTCATTTTTAACTTCTTCATTAGTATTACTACTTTTTCTCGTTATTTGCTAGTATCTGTGGTGCAGCTCAAGCTGGAGGGAGTTACAAAGGTAGTTGTGATGACTAAGTGCTGACCGAAGGGCAGTTTTTGTAGTTAATTGCCTTGGATTCCATATTGGTAGCGGGCAGAAGATAAAGTTTTAAGATATGTAAGCATCCCCAGTTGGCGGGGGTGTGGGGTCCGGGGGAGGTAAATTCCCCTTTCGAGTGTCATTGGAACTTTGGATTTTATTTCGTTGTTTGGTTTTGTATGTGTTTAGCTTTGGAAAGTTTTGAGATCTTGTTAGTTGTAGTAGTTTTAGTTTGTATAGTTTTAAAGGTCCATGAGTCTTTTTTTCATTAATGATCAGCGATGTGTAATTCGATGTGAAACTCTAGTTGAAATGTTGCGACAGTGTGTTATGGATAATGATGTGCTTAAATGTGTACCTGGAACATTAAGGGAGGCCATCTGCCAGTCAAGATGAAAAATGTACTTTCTTGTCTTAAAACAGAGAGGGTGGATGTTGTCCTATTTCAGGAGATGCACCTTGATGACAAGGAACATTTGACGTTACAGCAGGGCGGGTTTGATTGGGTTTATGTCTCGTCTTTTAATACTAGGAGT
Organism: Chiloscyllium plagiosum; assembly: GCF_004010195.1. Lineage (NCBI taxonomy): Eukaryota > Metazoa > Chordata > Chondrichthyes > Orectolobiformes > Hemiscylliidae > Chiloscyllium > Chiloscyllium plagiosum. The sequence continues at coordinate 91,196,978 of NC_057720.1, read as the reverse complement.
AGGGGATAAGCCATACTCGTGAAGAAGAATCTTCCATTTAAATTACTAGATTGTATTCGACACTCATGGAAGGATCATCATCCCCAAAGTCTTGAACTATGGGAAATAATACTGTATTTTGAATATTTCTTGTAGATGTCCCAGATTAAAAGCTATCAATTAAGCTTTTTATTATCCTATGTTAGTGTCTGGACCACTGAGCACCCAGCGTCAATATGCTTAGACATTGAACCCTCTCAGACAAAATGAACCCTTATTAGTCTGTTGTTCTTTTACAAAATGACAACATTTATGGAGTATTGTCATAACCCAATAATTATCAATAAAGTTAAAACATGAATGACAATGCGTCAGTTCGAGGGCAATCCAGCCAAAACCATGTTTCTTACCCCTATGATTGGTATACCGAGTTGTCAACCGGGGATAATGGATTTCATGTCGAAACTGTGAAAAGCCAGGGGTGTGCTTTGCTTGAGTGATTTAGAATTAGTAGAATCCCTACAGTGTGGATAGAAGCCCTTGGGCCCTGCAAGTCCACTTCGACCCTTTGAAGAGTAGCCCACCCAGACCCATTCCCCTACCATCATATATTTACCCTGACTAATGACCCAACCTACACATCCCTGAACACTATGGGTGATTTATCAATAGCCAGTTCATCTAACCTACACATCTTTGGATCCTGGTGCTGTGAGGCCGCGGTGCTATCTGCTGAGCCACCACGTGTTATTTGAGGGAGAAAGAATGACATCATTTGATCAAATAACTCATAAGTATGGACTACCTAGTAGAATCCTCTTCTGTATTTTGTTCAAGATCAGAGATTTGATTTAAAAAAACACACACTTTTAACAGACTCTTACAGATCCGATAGAGAAGAGGGTGCCTATTGCTTAGAATACACTCTCTGTCAGTACCCTTTATCATTGGTTGGAGAATGTCCCCTCAAACGAGACTGTGCAGCTTTGTGATGTCTGCGAAAGAGAGTTGGGGGTTCAGGCCACTTCGGAGACATAGGAGGATATTTGTGAAAATGCTCGAAGGATTTTGCTCTGTAATAGGACCTAGTCCATGCAGTTGAAAAATCTTCATTGGGTCTATCTGACCCCAGATTGTCTCTCAAAGTGCAAAGTGGGATTATCTTCAGCATGTCCTAAATGCAGAATGACTACAGACATCCTAACTCATTGCATGTGGTCCTGTTGCAGGCTTCATCTATGTTTGAGCACTGTGGTAGGTGTGATAGAGTGGGTCTTGGGGACTGAATTGGAGATGGACCTGATTTCTCCTTTCCTGAGCCTGCCCAGGGTACTTTACACAGATGTACATGGGAAAAAAAATCCTTACTTTCCGTGCTAGGAAAAATATTCTGTTGTGTTGGATGCCTGAAACCACCCCCTGGGTCTGTTGGATCGTCGTAAGCTCTTCATGGAGAATATCCTTTTGGACTTTCTCACTAGATGGTGCACCAAAAAACAGAGATTTATATAAGATATGGCAGCCCTTTTTGGATTACTGAGATACAGGCTTATCTGCCACTCTAAGAAGGGCTTTTATATAGCCATGACGATACTGTCTAATGAATCTAATATCCAGAGACGAAGAAGTATGAACATAAAAATATGTATCAGTTAATGATCTTGATGAACGAGAGTTATCGTTATGTTATGCTGAGCTGTATTATTTATTCATTATTTACTGTTTAGTTTTGTTTTTCTTCTGTCTGTGTAGTGTTTTAACTTGTTTTGTATGTAT
>NC_057720.1:91189349-91191631 GCF_004010195.1 Chiloscyllium plagiosum | reverse complement strand
CCCTATTTCCCAACAGTACCAACAGTTTGTCCTTTCCCGAGTAGGATACTCTATATATTGCTTGTGGAAACTTTCCTGAACACACTTAACAAATTACATTCCTTCTAAGTTCTTAACCATCGGGAAGTCCCAGTCTATGTTAGAAAAATTAAAATCACCGATTGTAACAACCTTACTGTTCCTGCGAGTCTCCCCAGTCTCCCTGCATATTTCTTCCTCTAATTCCCATTGTTAATTTGGAGGCTTATAGTGCAACCACTATAACATTACCATCCCCCTCTAACTACTTAGCACCATTCACGAAACCTCATTGGATATTCTCTCAGTTATTTCAACTTTAAATACTGGTGTGATACTCGCCTTAATCAGAACTATTGGTATTTCAACTGTTTCTATTTGCATCTCTCCATTGCAGTGATTTTCACATCCACGGCACCCCTTGTCAAGGCACAGTGGAGCTATGGAGTGGAGATGGATGGGAGCTGCATATCCTGTCACTTCCAACATTGGCTGCAAGTTTCCCCACACTGGGCAGCGAGCTAACACAGTGTTATCGAACAATGCAACAGCCTGGGTTTATATATGAATGAACCAGTGCGGTCTGCACAGCTCCCCACGCTGGACATTTAGCCCATGATTATAGATCAGGCATTGGTGTGGGCTGCACAGAGTTCCATTCTGGATATTGCTGGGTTGCATTCAGCAGTACGGGAGCCGGATCTACACAGTGCTCCATCCTGAAAGTATAATGGATGGGGTGGTTATGTGAGTTGGATTGCGAATGTGAGAGAACTAAACATCTGGCAATACATTTATTTTTTGTTTTCATTCTTGTGATTGGAGCCTTCAAATCCTGACTCATTCTGTTAGACTCATCCTTCTGGATAAATCATGGTGACTGTTGTTACAGCATCTGAGTCTGCAACATGACCAACAAATGGAGCAGAGGCTGCAGAGGGGAATCTCCGTAAAATGGAATGAGGGAATCACAATCAGATCAGCCGTGGTCTTAGCGAATGGTGGGGCAGGATTGAATGGAACACTAATGCAACTTATCATACATTTCTGCTTGTTCCAAGCAAACTCCCCGTCTCTCCCAGTGTCCCATACTGGTGGGGAGTGAGTCACCTCCTCCTGTTCCTGGGTAACAGGATCCTCGGGCCTCAATAGCCTCCAGATTTCCCTGTGACCAAGGTTCCAGCAGTTGATTGATTTCCTCCTGTTCCTGTGTCCCAGTTTCGAGCAGTTGAGTGACTGCCTCCTGTTCCTGTGACCCAGTCTTGAGCAGTTGAAAGACTGCCTCCTGTTCCTGTGTTCCAGTCTTGAGCAGTTGAGTACCGCCCTACTATTTCTGTGTCCCAGTCTCGTGCAATTGAATGACTGCCTCTGTTCCTGTGTCCCAGTCTCGAACAGTTGAATGACTGCCTCCTGTTCCTGTGTCCCAGTCTCGAGCAGTTGAGTGACGCCCTCCTGTTCCTGTGTCCCTGTCTCGAACAGTTGAATGGCTGCCTCCTGTTCCTGTGTCGCAGTCTCGAGCAGTTGAGTGATTGCCTCCTGTTCCTGTGTCCCTGTCTCGAGCAGTTGAGTGACTGCCTCCTGATCCTGTTTCCCAGTCTCCAGCAGTTGAATGACTGCCTCCTGTTCCTGTGTCCCTGTCTCGAACAGTTGAGTGACTGCCTCCTGTTCCTGTGTCCCAGTCTCGAGCAGTTGAGTGACTGCCTCCCAGTCTCGAGCAGTTGAGTGACTGCCTCCTGTTCCTGTGTCCCAGTCTTGAGCAGTTGAAAGACTGCCTCCTGTTTCTGTGTCCCAGTCTCGAGCAGTTGAATGACTGCCTCCTGTTCCTGTGTCCCAGTCTTGAGCAGTTGAGTAACGCCCTCCTGTTCCTGTGTCCCAGTCTTGTCCAGTTGAACGACCCCCTCCTGTTCCTGTGTCCCTGTCTCGAGCAGTCGAATGACTGCCTCCTGTTCCTGTGTCCCTGTGTCGTGCTGTTGAGTGACTGCCTCCTGTTCCTGTGTCGTCGTGCTGTTGAGTGACTGCCTCCTGTTCCTGTGTCCAGAATTGAGTAGTTGAATGACTGCCTCCTGTTCCTGTGACCTAGTCTCGAGCAGTCGAGTGACTGCCTCTCCTTCCTGGGTCCTAGTTTCGAGCAGTTGAGCGACGCCCTCCTGTTTCTGTGTCCCAGTCTCGTGCATTTGAATGACTCTCTCCTGTTCCTGTGACCTAGTCTCGAGAAGTTGAGTGACTGCCTCCTGTTCCTGTGTTGCAGTCTCGAGCAGTTGAGT
>NC_057720.1:91186418-91186917 GCF_004010195.1 Chiloscyllium plagiosum | reverse complement strand
TGACTGCCTCCTGTTCCTGTGTCCCAGTTTCGTGCAGTTGAGTGACTGCCTCCTCTTTCTGTGTCCCAGTCTCGAGCTGTTGAGTGACTGCCTCCTGTTCCTGTTTCGCAGTCTCGAGCAGTTGAGTGATTGCCTCCTGTTCCTCTGTCCCAGTCTCGAGCAGTTGAGTGATTGCCTCCTGATCCTGTTTCCCAGTCTCCAGCAGTTGGATGACTGCCTCCTGTTCCTGTGTCCCAGTCTCGAACAGTTGAGTGACTGCCTCCTGTTCCTGTGTCCCAGTCTTGTGCCATTGAGTAACGCCCTCCTGTTTCTGTGTCCCAGTCTCGAGCGGTTGAATGACTGCCTCCTGTTCCTGTGTCCCAGTCTTGAGCAGTTGAGTAACGCCCTCCTGTTCCTGTGTCCCAGTCTCGTCCAGTTGAATGACTCCCTCCTGTTCATGTGTCCCTGTCTCGAGCAGTTGAGTGACTGCCTCCCGTTCCTGTGTCGCAGACTCGAAAAG
>NC_057720.1:91154007-91185918 GCF_004010195.1 Chiloscyllium plagiosum | reverse complement strand
CAGGACCCAGTTAACCAGAGATCCCGGTGTTAGAAACAAAACTCACTTATAAATCTGCCGGAGACAAAGCCCTGGAAACAAGGACAATTTATTACAAATTTACAAGTCTGGTCACTCCCTATTGCTGGCCTGGCGATGAGTGCAAGGATATCAATTATGCAATCATTTTTGTACAGACTGTGTGTCGCCGGCCCACATTCCTTTTTCCTATTCCTACCCTATCATAATCATTTATTTCATTTCATTCCCTTATTTGGCCTAACCTTAAGATGATTACCTCACTTGTTTTTCTCTTTCCTTATCTCAGTACGAGGCTGTCCCGTGACCTTGGAAAAATACCCTTACTTTCTGCTACAACATTCCATAGTTATGTTCTAGCTTAAAACTATTTTCTTTAAAACTACTTCTTTAAAAGACCCCCTACATTCATTAAAGTCTTAGCCTTAAGTATACTACACGCTACAAGAGTTCCATGACCGTTTGTATAATGTCGCACTCCTCCCCCATCTACAGAAATTACACTCCACTAGCACTTACAACAATTACATTTCTATATCGCCTGCAGAAAACTACATTTCTTATTTCCCACAATTCCCACGTTTTTAAAATCTGTAGTTTCTGCACTTACTAAGTCTCCTTTAATCCATTCTCTCATTTCCTGCCCTCTTAATCTTCCTTGGCTATAAGGTTCACAATCTTATATCTTGCAAGGAACAGCTTCAGATGCATTAGGCAGATGAGCAATGAGCATTGGAACATGTACATAGTTATACCTTTGCGCTGCATGAGGTCACTTCTCCCATCTACGTGACTTCCCTTTATCTAAATTAAACTCCATTTCTATTTTCTTTACTGTGCACGAGGGTTGCTGGTTTTCACCCAGGCAGCCCCAGTTCGATTCCCAGTATGTGGACCATTTGCCCTTTTCACACCCTAAAATGATGATTCCAGCCATCCCGTGAGTGATGTGTCCACTCCTGAATTCTTGGTCAATTTCTCCTTGCAATGCGCGAGTGATTGACCCATCAGGTGCTGTGTTATTCGGAATGAAGGTACAATGACTTCCCCCAAACATTACACATACACCACCTTTTTCGGCTAGAATCATGTCCTTGGCTAGTCTGTTTACCCAAGCCATCCTGCTAGTGGCATCAAGCTGTTCGGCAACTCCCTTGTCTGCATCTTTAGTGTAGTTAATAAATCTTTGTTGGTTATAAAAAAATGTAGTTTATCCAATCTACAAAATTTTGCTAATTGTTACATATCAAAATAGGGATGATTCCAAACCTGCTGCAATCTGGTTGCGGGCCTTAAACTCGTCAGGCACCCCTCTAGGAACCCCTATGGAGTCAAGATAGATCCTGTCGTCAAAGGCAGTCCCTAATATCGATCTCTTGCTTCGCTCATCCTCCTTCACTACCTTCACCTCTTTCTCAAATGCCAAGGTAAATGGAATTGCCAATTGTACAATTGCACAAGTGCCTCGCCAGCTAGTGGGCCTCGTGGGTCTTAAAATCTTCCCACCACAGTACCACCACAAATCCGCTCGGCGTACTATTAAGGCTGAATAGTTCCCTTCCACTCTGTATCGGAAACTGATTCAATTTCCGAGCATAGCGTTAGGTCTCCTAGAAATCGGGACTGGTCTGTTCCATTCCTCTGTACACAGGAGGTGTGATTCCCAACCACATTCGCAAACATAGGGGGAGTTTTTAATTCTCTCCCCTTTAGGGAAGGAAACATAGACAGCAATGACCGGCAACCGGGGTTTCCCCACGCCGTCTCATCCTGGTACAGGGCTATCATGCATAGTATATCAGCCCTGTCCTGCTTCCACCCGAGCGGAAAGGGAACCACCCGAGCCACTGGTCTACCTGAGGCACATGCATATCAATTGCTTTTGTTTATGCTTTTTTACCGTATATTTCACCCATTCCACCCAGGCATTTGTATCCCTGTATCCAGTTTCTATTTCAAGGGTCTGTCTTAAGTCTTTGACCTCTATAACTTTTACCAGATTCAGGTCAGGGATGTAAGGTTCTTGTTCTATTCGCTTTCCCTTTTCTCCCATTATTTGAAAGCAGCAGCCAACAAAACACTCCCCAGGGTATCTCCCAGTCACTGCACCCCTACATATTTTCAGGGGGTCCTCAGGGGCTTCCATTAAGATCACAAAGTTGTTGCTGAGGGGTCGACTCCCAGTTTCATGGGGAGGAAGAAAGTGAGCAGGAAAGGATTCTTCAGAGGAGGTATTTTTAATAGTGGGGTATATCGAGTTGCATTTCTCATCAGTTCATTCCGGGGACGGGCGGAAGGGATCTCTATGAACAGTGATGCCAGGTGGCGATCCTTGTACACCAAATGTTTCCTGCATCTGTGTCTGGAGGCTAATTGTAAAGGAACTATATTCTCTCTGATCCTTTACATCTCCGTAATCTGCTAGGCTGCAAACATCACTCTTTGTTACATGCGGGTATTCAGATTCAGGGATTTTTAATAGTTTCGAACATGCCACCCCTATTTCGTAAAGCCTTAACACCAAGAGGATGAAGTTGGTTACTCTATTCATGGTACCTGTTTGATAATAATATCCCCATACTCACCCACACCTTTCTCTCGCGTGTGGGAAAGGTGAACCCACACAGCACTTACAATTAATGGCTGCAGTTTTAAAAGTCTCTTATTTCAGTTCACTCTTTCTGCTCAGCATGATTTTCAGAGGGTCCTGTGTAGGATTAACTTGCCACTCCGCCGACGAAAAAGGAACATCTACCGGACCCTTAACGCGAGTGTGATGACGCCACCGTTTTTCAGCAGTTCGAATGGCTGTTTTAGTAGTCAGGAGGGTTGGGAACGGTCCCTCCCAGCTTGGGTGCAGTTTGGTATCTTTCCAGGTTTTGATCAGGACCCATTCACCCGGCTGTATTCGATGTACGGAAAACTCAAGTGGAGGTGTCTGGGTCAACAGACCCTTCTTCCTATGGACAGACAAAAAAACCCCGCGTGCCACAATACAATTCTTTAAAAACTTAGCATTGAACTCTACAGTTGGTAATTCCCCTCTTGCTTCTAGTGTGTTCCCCTTCTGATGCCCAGGTACATGGACAATAGTTATTTCCCAGAGTAAATCCAAACGTTTCAACATCTGTCCTATCAACTCTTCATGTATTAATTCCTTTCCCCGGCTATTGATTAGACAATGTTCTTGCCATATTTTACCGAAGGTATGGACCATCCCATAGGCATACTTAGAGTCAGTGCAAATTGTCCCATCCCGATTTTCTAATCGCTTTATGGCCTGGTTTAAGGCATATAATTCGCAAGTTTGGGCTGACCACGTATTAGGTCACTGGTCAGCCTCAACTGTGCGGTTTTCACTACCGTCTACTACTGCATATCCATTATGTCTTCTTCCTTGTTCTATTCTTGACGACCCGTCTATAAATAGCCTACCTCCTTCATGTAGGAGAATATCCTTTCAGTCTGCTCTTGTTCTGGTCTGATACTCGATAATATCTAAATAGTCATGTTCTACTTCTCGCGTGTCTAGGGGTTGTCTCTTCCACATGAAGGTGGCTGAGTTCAAACAAGCGTCTGTTGTTAATACCAGGTCGTCTCTCTCCATAAGGACAGCTTCATATTTTAGAATTCTTGAGTCTGTCAACCATCTTCCTGTCTTTTGATTTAACACTGTTGTGACTTGATGGGGAATGCTAACAACTAGCGCTCCTCCGAAGGTTAGTTTGCGGCTCTCCTCTACTAGAATGGCAGTGGCCGCGACCGCTTGTATGCACTCAGGCCAACCTCTCGAGACAGGGTCTAGAATGTTGGACATGAAGGCTATGGGTTGTTTCTTTCCTCCTGTTTTCTGGGTTAGCACTCCTACTGCTGCTCTATTATTTGCTGTCACAAAAAGGTGGGAGGGTTTCTCAAGGAAAGGGAGGGCTAACACGAGAGCTTGCATCAAGTTTCGTTTTAATTCCTGTCCTCCCACCTTTTCCTTTTCTGTCCATTGTAGTTTTTCATGTTCAGATTTTGTCAATTTGTAGTATAACCCCTTCGTTTTCTGGGCGTACGCTTCTATCCATAATCTACAATAGCCCAGGAGCCCCAAGAAATTTCGTAACTCTCTTTTGGTGGTCGGTAGGGGTAGTTCTGTTATTCATTTAATCCTTTCGGGGTTAATGCGCCTAGTGCCTTCACTGATGAGATTTCCTTAAGTATTTTACCTCTCTTTTTCTACATATTGTAACTTATTCTTGGATACCTTTAGACCCTGTTTCCCTAGGAAATCTAACAGTCTGTTGGTAGCCTCGCTCACCTCATTTCTTTTTAGTCCAGATACAAGTAGATCATCCACATATTGTAACAGTATCGTCCTCTTGGGCATTGTAAATTCTTCAAGGACTTGCTCCAGTACTTTTCCAAATAAATTAGGTGATTCTGTGAATCCCTGGGGAAGTACCGTCCAGCGGAACTGCTGTTTTCTACCCGTGTATGGATCCTCCCATTCGAAAGCAAATATGCCACGGCTTTCTGTGGCTAGAGGACAAGCCCAGAATGCATCTTTTAAATTTATCACACTAAACCAGCGATAGTCACACGGTATTTTACCTAACAAAGTATATGGATTGGGTACCACCGGGTGCCGTGTTCGAACCAATTGATTTACTGCTCTGAGATCCTGCACCAGTCGATAGGTTCCGTCTGGTTTGCGGACAGGCAATATCGGAGTATTAAAGGGTGACATGCATGGTTCCAATAACCCAGTTTTAACTGGTCGTAGACCTCTGCAGCCGCTCAGGGATATCGGGTATTGTTTTACAGGAACTATCTTATTTTCTTGTTTCAGCATAATCCTTATCGGATCAATATTTAACCGAACTGGATTACCATCTTTTGCCCATACATCAGGATGGATTTGTTTTTCATCACTCGGTGTTAACATGGCCATTTTTAACAGTCACATTATGATTTTCTATCTCTATTTTTAGGTCTAATTTAATAATCAAATCTCTACCCAGTAAATTGCTCCCGAGGTCAGGGATATATAAGAACTGTCCTGGTATTTCTTCACTACTTCCCGTAATTAAAGTTGGCTCAAAAATGGGTACTAAAAATTCTTCATCTTTTTTACTCCAAAAACCCGGATTCTTTGGTTAGTTAATTTAACGCCAGTAGGTCTAAAACTTAGCGATGACCGGGCCACTCCCGTATCTACCAAAAATACTGTCTCGTCCCCTTTTGGTCCCACCTTTAGATTTACCAACGGTTCCTGATGGGTCTCAAGAGGAAGGAACCCTGATTCCTCTAAATTTCATCTAAGGTCATTAGGGAAACGGCTTCCCTTTCTCGTGCTAATTCCAGGCATTCCCGTTTAAAATGCCTTACTTTCCCGCAATGATAATACCCTGCCTCCTTTCCCGGTTATCTGACCCTTGTCTTTCGTATCCTTCCCTATCCTTCCTGTTATCCATTGATCCCATTCTTCTTTTTGTTATTTCTTCTACTGCCGCCACCATCATTTTGGCTTTCTGTTTCTTCTTCTCGTCTTCCGTTTTCACATATACTTTCTGTGCCTCACGTAACAGTTCTTCCATCTGTCTTTCACTCCATCCATCTAATTTCTGTAATTTCTTTTGTATGTCCGGCCATGATTTAGTTACAAGCTGGACCTTTAAGAGTCCCTGTGCTACCGGATAATCGGGATCCATTCCCAAATACTTCCTTGTGGCCTCTTTGAGCCTTTGAAGAAATGCAGAAGGGGTTTCATCCTACCACAAAGGCCTTAACAAAGTTTTGTGATCGAGGTACTGCCTCCTTAATTCCTAATATTACCATTTCTCTGAGATCTCGCATTGACTCCCTATCGTCTCTGTCATTATTTTTCCAATGTGGGTCAACATTTGTGAATTTATGTTAAACTTTTCATTTCCTTGTTAAAGACCCTAACTTCACTGCTAGTTAAGGGAGTATTTACATATCCGATTGTACCTTCCCCAATCAGAACCTCTCTTAAGGGACATAATTTTACATTTTCCATTATCTCTGCCCGTCCTTTACGTGTGGAGGCTCGAGTGATTCTGAGTCCCCGAGGTTCTGCATCTTTTAGTTCAGAATCCGTTCCCCTTTCTATGTCTGGACTCGGTTCTATTTCTAGCTGTAGGCTCGTTCCGGGGAGTAGCATATGGGGGTGGCAAACACATTAAGGGATCCCATTGTGACTTCCTTTTTTCATTCTTTGTCTTTTGTTCTTTCCCTGATTCCTCCGTATTCATGAGACGTAATTTTACTCCCGTGGTCCCTATCCAACAAGCCGCATAATCGGATTCTTTTTGACTGTAGGTTCTTTTCGATTGACATACATATTAAAATCTTGACACAGTCAATCCTCATCGGACCCATACTTGGGCCAAGAAAAGGAATACTTTCTCTAGTCCAAAGGAAACAACAATATTTTATCATTGCAGTCTTATCTTGCTCCCGCATCCGGGAGTGGTGTTCCCAATTACCCAACATTCTCCCCAAAGACTGTCGGGTGGAATATATTCCCCTTTAACATTATTTACAGATCGATCGTTACACAGGCAATTCCCCGTGCCTCCCATTATTGCAAATTTAATTAATCTTAACGAGTTCCGGTGTCATCTTCTTCCACATCCCCTTCAGGGTTCTGACTCGACACCATACTCGTCCGATGGTCAGCACTGTCCCCTTGGAGTGGATAGGTGGAAAAGGAGCTAGGCAGGTCCTCCCCCACTCACCTATTGTACTCTATGCTACTCTCTCCCCACCCCCACCTTCCTCTAGGTTATCTCTCCAAGTTTCAGGCTCTCTGCCGTTATTCCTGATGAAGGTATTTGCCCGAAACGTCGATTTCGAAGCTCCTCGGATGCTGCCTGAACTGCTGTGCTCTTCCAGCATCACTGATCCAGATTCTGGTTTCTAGCATCTGCAGTTATAGTTTTTACCTAGTTGATTGTAACCCTACTGCGAATCCTCTTGCAAGGATGCCTGCCTTGAAGAAGTTTTCCTCCTCTCTCTCTACAAGAATCTCAGGGAGTGTCTCTCCCACTGCAACTCCCAGGTCATTTCCTCTGCCCTGAAGCTCTTCAACCATGTCCTGAAACAAACTCGCAAACCTCCAGCTCAGCACTGTCCCCTTGTCTTGTGCGGACTTGTCCGACTTGCCTAGCTTCTTTTCCACCTATCCACTCCACCCTCTCCTCCCTGACCTATCATCTTCATCTCCTCCCCCACTGACCTATTGTACTCTATGCTACTCTCTCCCCACCCCCACCCTCCTCTAGCTTATCTCTCCACGCTTCAGGCTCACTGCCTTTATTCCTGATGAAGGGCTTTTGCCCGAAACGTCGATTTCGAAGCTCCTCGGATGCTGCGTGAACTGCTGTGCTCTTCCAGCACCACTGATCCAGAACCGTACTCGTCCGATTAATCTGACCAAGTATATGCTTTGTTTTTAGACTTCAACTGTTAACATTCAATCACCAACAAACAAATGTGCATTCAAACCGGATCACAAAGGGTTAAAGTGTCTACTTGCTGTACAGCTTTTCTCTCTCTCTCTCTCTCTCTCTCACACAGTATCTCACAGACATGAGCTTCTCACATAAGTTAATTACAAAGTGCACCCTCAGCAGCCCTTCAGTTACTATCCCTTCTGTCATGGGCTATTTTACATTGACATATGCTTTAATTTAGATCTCGCCAATTCCCCCGTACTTCTCGTACGTTTCCCGACCATTTAAGGTTGTCCCGACCACCAAGGCAATACTTAAAGATCACTTTTCTTACCTTGGTCAGTGCGCAGAGTTACCTAGTCGCAGCCGGCTCCTAACCTGCGCAGCAATCCCCTGCAGCTCTTATGGTCACCGTAAAACCACGACAGCTCTTATGGTCACCGTACACCCAGTACAGCTCTTATAAGGTTGTCCCGACCACCAAGGCAATACTTAAAGATCACTTTTCTTACCTTGGTCAGTGCGCAGAGTTACCTAGTCGCAGCCGGCTCCTAACCTGCGCAGCAATCCCCAGCAGCTCTTATGGTCACCGTAAAACCACGACAGCTCTTATGGTCACTGTACACCCAGTACAGCTCTTAATGCTCACTGTAAAACCACTGCAGATCTTTACGGTCACTGTAAAACCACTGCAGCTCTTATGGTCATTGCAAAACCCCTACAGCTATTATGGTCACTATGAAAGCACTACAGCTCTTATGGTCACTGTAAAACCACTGCAGCTCTTATGGTCACTGTAAAACCACTCCTTGTTTCCAGGGTCTCCCAGTTCGGATCATACTCGCCCAAACCGCAAACGGCAAACAAAGGAGTCGGACATCGCCAAATCGGCGAGGTGCTCCACCCCCATCGTCCCAAGATTGTCGAGCGGTCGGAGTTTTGGATCCCGGACGAGACCCCCAAATTGTTAGAAACAAAACTCACTTATAAATCAGCTGGAGACAAAGTCATGGAAACAAGGACAATTTATTACAAACTTGCAAGTCCGGACACTCCGCTAGCCTAGCGAAGAGTGTGAAGCTGTCAGTTATACAATTCCATAGTTATGTTCTAGCTTAAAACTATTTTCTTTAAAACTACTTCTTTAAAAGACCCCCTATATTCATTAAAGTCTTAGCCTTAAGTATACTACACGCTACAAGAATTCCATGACCTTTTGTATAATGTCTCACCCCTCCCCCATTTACAGAAATTACACTCCGCTAGCACTTACAACAATTACATTTCTATATCGCCTGCAGAAAACTACATTTCTTATTTCCCACAAGGGCAATTGCAATTATGATTGGGAGTATTTGCTACTAGAAGAAGTGAATATAAGAACTGACTGTATACGGCTCTGGTCAGAACACATTTGGAGTATTGTGCTCATTTTTGAGCTCCATATCGCAGGAAGAATGTACTGGTCTTGGAGCTTGTTCACAAGATTTCCACGAGAATGGTCATAGGAATGAAAAGCTTATTGCATGAGGAATGTTTGAGTACTCTGGGTCTATACTTGATGAAGTTTGAAAAGATGAGAGGGAATGTAAGTAAAATAGACAGAATACTGAATGACCTGGAGAGAGTGGATGTTGATAAGACGTTTCCATTGGACTAGGATCCGAGAGCACAGCCTGAGATGAAAGCGATCACCGTTTAGAACAGTGAGAAGGAGAAAGTTATTGAAGCATAGAATGGTGAATCTTTGAAATTTATTGCCACAGAAGGTTGTGGGGGCAGGTCATTGAGAATATTTGAAATGGAGATAGATAGTTTTTGATTATCCAGGGGATGAAGGGCTACGAGGAGAAGGTCGGAGAATGGGTTTAAGAAACCTATCAGCGATGATTGAATGACGGAGCAGACCCGATGGGCTAACTGTCCTAATTTATGCACCAATGTCTTATAGTCTTCTGGTCTAAACCTTAAGTAAGTAGCATGCATCTCTGAGAAGATAGATTCATATTCTTCATGAAGGTCAGAAGGTGTTGGGAATAGTTAACTGTTTTAGAATGAACGTATTCTGTTTGCTGTCGGGGTGGTGGATAATATGACACTCAGTGCAGGATCACACACCAACTGCACTGCATTAATATGGGGAGAGTTTATTCAAAACGTGGACCTCTCCATCACTCTCAATTTGAGTAGGGGTTGGGGTGGATCGGCGTAACGTCCGCCCAGGCATTTAAACTATCCCGAATCATGCATCCTGAGTGAAATAGCAGTCATGGAGTTTATCACATTGTCTGTTTAGAATATAAGGAGTGACTGTCCATCCCTCTCAAGGTTCAATGCAATCACCTCTTATTCTCTCACAGCGCTACAGATCAACCTTCACTTACTCCTCATGGTGCCATCATCCCAGGGATTAATCTGGTGGAACTCCTGTTCACACTCTCAATGGTAAGGAGATCACTCCATATAAAGGAAAGAAAATCTGTCCACAATACACCAAATACTGCCTCAAAACACCCTCAGGTTTGATCACAATAATTCCTTTCCCTCACTTAGCTGGCTCCATTTCTTTCGTGTGACACAGGAAACAATTCATTTACAATGCACTGCTACTGATGTAGAATTTAAAAGCATCCTTACATCTGTAGGTCAGGATCAATAAAGCCAGCACCAGAGGTGCCCATGGAGATGGACATCACTCTTGGGAGAGACTCAATCACAAAGAATACATCTAAAACAGTGAATGGCTACCTACCTGAATGGAAGTGAGCCGTTGGAATATGGGATGCAGGCAGAGGAAGTGAGTTACCTTTCCTTTTGCTCTGCCCTCATGGGATGTGTGCACCCATGGTCAGGCCAGCATGTTACGCCGATCTTGAACTGAGTGGCTGGTTCAGCTGTTCCACAGGACAGTAAATAGTAAAACAAATTGCCGTGGGTTTGCAGTTAAACAGAGACTTGACCAGGGAAGGATGACCCACTGCCTTCTCTAATGGGCATAAGGCAAGCCGATATCAATAGAGTATCATTCTATGGCTCTAGAATACGAGCCAATGGCGTGACCCACCATACACTGTCTGCCCATCTTTCAGATTTTGTGCAGAGAACAAGTTAAACATATCGAGTGCAATTATTTTGCAAGGGACGTGTGGTTAGAAGGGACTTGAAACAGATGTATCTGGAATTAACAAAGGCAAAAACGATGGTTTATTCAGGAATTCAACTGAGGCTGAGGAGGAGACTGGGACGTCTTAATAGTGGTACTGGACAGGATTGGTATGTGGGGAGGATATGGAGATGTACACTTTGCAGGAGAAAATGAATCAAAGAGGTTGAGAACAGTGTGTTTTACCATCGCGTAGTGGTGAGTAATTTGTAAATAATCGCTTGCTGGTTATAATTTCTAAGGAATGGAATCTTTGATTGGAGCTGAAAATATTGGCTTGCACCTTTCCTAAATCTGCATATCATAAGCATCGATTCAGTTCAGACCATTTCACTAAACAGATATAGTGACTTACCAGGAACACCAACTATAGCAAGGATAGGATAGTAACCAGCTTGAATAACCATCAGAACATCTTCAATCCGCAATGCTAATTATATCCAAGGCTGGGAAAGCCAGTAAAGACTATTGGATAAACTCCTGTCCATTGTTGGACCATTCCAGTCTAATGTTCCCAGATTTCCACCTATCCTGCCCTTCTTTCTGAAGCTGCTAATCCCTCTTACTGCTGTTGGACATGCTCCCGCTCACACTATGGGGTAAAACACTGAAAGTATTCCGTTTTCGATAGAAGAGAGAAACTCTCTAGGACGCATACCAATCCATGGAGACTGACATAATTACAATCGCTGAGCAAATAGCTCCAGTTAACCCCTTTGAATTCAATGCTACTTTATTAAAATTCAAAATAACTTTGAACATTTATGCATTCTGGGTGTGATATGCGAGTATGACTGAAGGAAGGAATGTTGAAGATGGCAGATTGATTGTGTGTAATCATTCAGTCAGCGTTGCATATGGAAGTAATGCCAGACGTTTAAGGGAACATAAACATGCTTATCTTTTCATAAATACAGAAACAAATCCCAATACTACTGATCAGTCATTGCGACATCAGTAAAACATTGAGAAAACAATAATCATCTATGATCTGAAAGAACAATGTTCCAAGAAAAACGTGGGTTACAATAAACAAACAAACGGATACGTTAACGGAGAATTGCAAATGGCCAACACAGTTCAGATTGTTATTCCAGGATCAGAGAGGGCAGCTGTGGGTCATGCTGTTGATGTTACCGATGTTAAGGAACTGTCATGAAGTGTCATTGAATGGTCTTCAATTACATTGTGATTCTGATATTGGGGAAAAGACAGAAGACGGAGAGGACTGGGGGACATGACTGATTAGACACGGTGGAGGGACAGTGATGTTCCCCATTTACCAGAATTGGAATGTTACTCTTTATAACTCATATGAAGAACAGATTCAAGAATTCATCGACAATGAGGAATTAACAGAGACAATATTAATGCAATGCCTTTATGCAATATAAAGTACAGGAACAAAATGATTTTCTGCACACACCAATATATGCAAAATACAAAGAGATAAGGTTGTTAAAATAGGCTCCTGATATTGAGCTATATAAATTGTAAGTGAATTACATAACTAGGAAAGTGGTATGCATAATTTATCAATCATTATTTGACCCACAGCTAAGATCGTGATTTCACCTCTGTCAGTGAATCCCCTCATTGAGATTCTCTGGCCTAGTCTCTCATACAGTATCGGTGTGGGCGGGGAGGTGGGGGGTGTCGTGGAGGCGGGGTGGTGCCTATCATTTCCTGCTGCTCTTGGCACAGTCTATTTAAAACCTCTGCTTTCTCCATGGAACCAATCTATTGGCCTAATGGGTTCTGTTTAGCTGTCAGTAACCCAGCTCTGTGATATTGTTGGAAGTAAATAATTTGGGATGACAGCCAGTATCAGCACAGTGCTCACAGTGTATGGAGCCCAGGCAAAGGGCTTGCCGTCCAGAGGAATTTCTAAATAAAGCTTCTAATTTCTGTCTGTTCATATTTATCTACCGTAATGCAGTCTACTGATCTATCTGACTTCACCCTCATCTAACACCTCTTCCTCTCGCACTCAGTCAGTCGCTCCCCTTTCAATCCTCTCTCAGTTTATCTCCCTTCACTTGCTTTCTCTCTGTTTATTTCTCTCTCACACAATCTCTCTTCACACACTCTCTCTATCTCCAATTGTTCAGTTGGAGAGATTGTGAATCCACGATGGGCTGAGTGGCCTCCATCCATGCCATAATAATTGAGGTTCTCTGACCCACAATAAATACTTCCTGGACAGACCTGCTGGTCCGGTGACAGGTACAGTGCACAATCACCTATTATCTTTTCCTGCTCTTCTCTGGTGTACAGCTGCCTTGAGATGTCTGTTCAAACAAAACAGACTGAATGAAATCCGAGCAGTCGAGAAGACGTTCATGAATGTGTATTTCAATCAGGATTTTATGAAGGATGAGATTCCAGAATAACATAAGTAATGAATGAAAAACAGGGCAACACAAGCAATGGCAGCTGAGTACAACATGTGGTTCCAAGTAGATCTCATAGTATTACCAATAGATTATCAATCTAGAGAAATCAGCTCCTGTTCTGTGGATCCAGGTTGAATCCCGCCACTGCAGACGGTGGAAATTCAATTCAATAATGTAAAGATATCCCTGCAATTAAGAATCTACTGATGAGAATGAAATAATCGCCGATTGTCAGAAAAATCCACCTGGTTCACCAATATCCTGCAATTAAGGAATCTTCCATCCACACCTGGTATGGCTGACATGCAACTCCAGACCCAAAGCAAAGTCATTGACTCTCAATTTCCCCCTGAAATGGTCTAATGAGTCATTCAGTTGTACCAATCGCTACAAAATTTCAAACAAATGAAACCGGATGGACCACCTGACATTGAAATGGGCACCGGAAAAGGCAACATTAGAAACATCACTGTAGAACCTGCAAAGTCTTCCCTGACTAACATCTGAGGTCTAGTGCCAACATTGGAACAACTGCCTTACAGACTAGTTAAGCAACAGCCTGACAGCCATACTCACGGAATCATACCTTACGGAAATAACACAAATTAAACATGGACAATGGAGTCTCTTACTGATTACCACGTAACGTCGTTCCGCAGCTGAATCAGTCCTCCTCCATGTTAAACAACACTTGGAGAAAGCATTGACTGTGGCAAGGGCACAAAGTGTATTCTGGCTGGGGGATTTCAAAGTCGACTATCAAGAGTGGTTTGGCAGCAGTACTTCTGATCATGCTGCTCGGTTCCGAAGGACATAGCTACTAGATTGGGTCTCCAGAAGGTGGTGACGGAATGAACGAGAGGGTAAAAAAGCATACCTGACCTCATCCTTACCAATCTACCAACTGCAGATGTATATGTCCATGACAGTATCGGTAAAAGTGACCACCACACTGTCCTTGTGGAGACGAAGTCTATTTTCTCCATAAACTCTATTGTGTTGTGTGGCACTATCACCATGCTAAATGGCACAGATGTTTAGCAGATCTAGCAACTCAAGACTGAGCATCCATAAGACACAGTGGACCATCAATAGCAGCAGAACAATAGTCCAGCACAATCTGTAATGTCACGGCCCAGCATGTCCCCCACTCAACCATAAACATCAAACCAGAGGATTAACCCTGGTTCAATGGAGAATGCAGGAGGGCATGCCAGGAGCAGAACCAGGAATATATAAAGATAAAATGTTCATCTGCTGAAGCTTCCCAACAGAAATACTTGCGTGCCAGATAGCATAAACAGCAAGGGACAGACAGAGCTTAAAGATCACAGAACGAATACATCAGAATTAAGCTCTGCAGTCCTGCTAATCCGATCGTGAATGGTGGCGGACGATTAAACAACCCACCGGAGTAGGAGTCTCCACAAGTATCCGCAACCTCAATGATGGAACAGCCCAGCACATCAGTGCAAAATATAAGGCTGAAGCTTTCATTTCAATCTTCACTCAGAAGTTTCGAGTGGATGATCCATTTCGGCCTCCTCCGGGGGTCCCCATCATTACAGATAGCAGTATTCAGCAAATTCGATTAACTGATATCATGAAATAGTTGAAGCCACTGGATACTGCAACAGCTATGGGCCCTGATAACATGCCAGCGATAGTTCTGAAGACTTGTACTCCAGAATTTCCCGCTCTCCTAGCCAAGCTGTTCCAGTATGTTTACAAACCGACAATGGGGAAAAAGTGCTCAAGTATGTACTGTACATAAAACGCAGGACAAATTCGACCCGTCCAAATATCGCCTAATCAGTGTACTCTCCATCATCAGTAAAATGATGGAAGGTGTCATCAACAGTGCTATCAAGTAGCACCTGCTCAACAATAACCTGCTAAGCGACGCCCAGTTTGGGTTTTGCCAGGGTCACTCAGCTCCTGAACTCGTCACAGCCTTGGTTCAAACATAGAAAAAGTAACTGAATTCCAAGCCTTGTCATCAAGGCTGTATTCTGCCAAATATGACATCAAGTACCCCAAGCAAAAACGGTATCGCGGGCCAACACTCCATTATTGGAGTCATACCTGACAGATAGGAAGATGGCCATTGTTGTTGGAGGTCAGTAATCTCAGCTCCAGAACATTTCTGCAGTAGTCCCTAAGGATAATGTCCTAGGTTCAAACATCTTCAACTGCTTCAACAATGACATTCCTTCCAACATAAGGACAGAAGTGGGATATTCGATAATGACTGCACAATGTTCAGCACCATTCGCAAATGCTCAGATACGGAAGTAGTCCATGCCCAAAGCAACACTATCTGGGCAATATCCAGGCTTGGGCTGGCAAGTGGCAAGTAACATTTGCACCACATAAATTCAGACAATGACTGTAATCAATAAGAAACAAAATAACCACTTTGTATTCAGCAGCATTATCATCACGAAACTCCCCCACTAACAATATCCTGGCTGGGGGGGGGGGAGGTATCATTGACCAGAAACTCAACTGGACTGGCCACATGAATATAACAGCAGATCAGAGGCTAGGAATACTGCACGAGAAACTCACCTCCTGACGACCCAATGCCTGTCTATCATCTACAAGGAGAAAGTGAGGACTGCAGATGCTGGAGATCAGAGCTGAAAATGTGTTGCTGGAAAAGCGCAGCAGGTCAGGCAGCATCCAAGGAGCAGGAGAAACGACGTTTCGGGCATAAGCCCTTCTTCAGGAATCCCGAAACGTCGATTCTCCTGCTCCTTGGATGCTGCCTGACCTGCTGCGCTTTTCCAGCATCACCTACAACGCACAAGTCAGGAATGAGATGGAATATCCTCACTTGCCTGAATGGGTACAGCCCCAACAACACTAAAGAAGCTTGACACAATCCAGCACAAAACAGCCCATTTGATTTGTACCACATCCACAAGCGTTCACTCCCTTCATCATCGTCACTCAGGAGCAGTAGTGTGCACTATCTACAGGACACAATGGAGAAATTCCCCAACGATCCTCAGACAGCTCCTTCCAATGTCACGAGCACTTCCATCTGGAATGACAAGGGCAGTAGACTTTTGGGAACACCACCACCTTCAAGTTCCCCTCCAAACCAGTCAACATACTGATTTGGAAATGTATTGCCGTTCCTTCACTGTTGCTGCGTGAAAACCCTTGAATTCCCTCTTTAATCACTAGTGGGTCACCGCACAGCAGGTAGATTGCAGCAGTTCGAGAAGGCAGCTCAGCATCACCTTCTCAAGGGAAACTGGGGACGGGCAAGAAATGCTGGGCACATCCAGCGATGCCCACATCCAAAAAAGAACTTTTTAAAAATAGTTCCAAGTTGAGCATCTCGATGGGACAGTTTATCTGATTTGAACATGAACAGGATAACAATATTTCTAATATTGAACATTTTAGACTTTTCTGTTATTAAAGGGTGTTCAGTATTCGATGACATATTGTTGCTGAGTGCTGTGATAAATTGCACCTGTTTTGTTTAAATCAACAATACTGGCATAACAGGATCAATCCTTCGAAAGTACCAGACAGAAAATGTCATTCATCGTAGAGAGAATGTACTCCCGCCAGATGAGACTCACTGATAGCAGCTCATTTTCAAAATATTAATGGAATACTGGCTGACACTGAATCCTCCCACCGTCCATATCACAGGGGTTACCATTGACCAGAACGTGAAGTCAAATCAACATAAAATACAAGGTTACAAGAGCAGGTCAGAGACTTACAAGTCTGTACTGAATAATAGACCCTATGGCCTAAACGGCATGAGATATAGCAATATATTTCGGCCATTCAGCCCATTCCTTCACTCTGATACTGTGCCATTTTGTCATTGTCTCTTTGAAAAGTGGAAATATCTCATGAAATTTCAGCTGCCTCTAAAATGTCTTTTCAAGCAAAGTGGAGTTGCTGAGATTTACAGGATAATCAGAAAAATATTATTTTTTTCCTTTGAATCTTAAAGAAGAAACAGATTTCGGCCGTAACACAGGTGTCACGGACACACCAACTACAATAGGAACCGAAAAGGACTACATTGTCCGTATGTAACCAAATTCAGCATGTAACCCTATCAAGAAACATGAAATATAGTGTTACGGAAACATGAAACACAAACAGAAAATGATGGTAGAAGCGCAACAGATGAGGAAGTATCTGCAGACAGAAACAGAGTTAACATATCGAATATGATGTGACACTGTTATGAAAAATTCATTTTGAAATCAAAGGTTAATTCTGTGTATCTCTGCTCAGAGGGTGCCAGACCTGCTGAGTTTCCCTCTATCAATCTCTTTTTTTTTCTTAACTGTGACAAATTGACTGATCTGAACGATATAAGCAAACCTGCCAACTCAGTTGAATCTCGAATTTTTTTATGGACATTAAATGAGACATTACAAAGTTCCTATGTTTGACAGAGCTCCAAATATCCATGACGTATTGCATTGTGATACAAAACCATTGTGAGACATTGTTGAAACAAAAACCGAAGTTGCTGCAAAAGGTCTGCAGCATCTGTGCAGAGAAATCAGAGTTAACGTTTCTAGTTCAGTGGCCCTTCATTAGAACGGATGGTATCCCTGAAAATGTTGATCAATATACAGCAGAGGCTGAATAGCTGTTAATGGAGACTGTTAGTAGCTAACAATAGGGGGTGAGTAATGGAAGGCTACGTGAGAACTAGGCCTGGTGTACGGGTAGGGGGCATTGAGGAGTTCAGTCCCTAAAATTATTGAACATTATTTTGAGTCTGAATTGCTGCAGGGTCCACCCGCGGAAACTGAGGTGTTGTTCTTCCAGCTTGCGTTGAAATGACCTGGAACACTGCAGCAAGCCTGACGCAGAGATATTGGCCAGGAAACATGATGGGGTATTAAACTGGCGTGCAAATGGAAACTCAGGGTCTTTTGCATAGGTAGAGCTTGGATATTTTTTGAAATATTCACCCAGTCTACCTTTAGTTTCCCCAATGTAGAGCAGACCACAATGTGAGCAGATAATGTCGTAGACCGGATTGTGGGAAATGTTGGTGGGATGCTGCTTCACCTGGAAGGTATGTTTGGCCCTTGGATAGTAACGAGGGAGGAGGTACATGGGAAATTGTAACACCTCCGGCAGGGGAAAGTGAAGTGTACCTATTGTGGGGCTGGGAGAGGTGTTGGGGGGAGGTGTGGGCAGTGAATAACGAGCGGACAAGGGTGCCCTGGAGAAAATGGTCACTTCAGAAGGCGGAAAAGGCAAATATGTGTCTGTTAGTGGCATCTCGCTAAAGGTGGGGAATGCAGACCGATGATCTTCTGCATGTGAATGCTGGTGGAATGGTAGGTAAGGACAAGGGGAACTCTAACGCTGTTGCAGCAGGGAAGAAAGAAGCTGAGGGTAAAAGTGCAGGAGGTTGGTCGGAACTGGTTGAGGGCCCTGTCGATAACAGTGCTGGGGAATCCTCGGTTGAGGAAGAAGGTGGACATTTCAGAGGCCACAATTTTGAAGTTGACATCATCAGAAGCAATGCGATGGAGACGGAGGAACTGGGAGAATGGAATGGAGTCTTTGAAGGAAACAGAGTGTGATGATGTATACTCCAGGTAGCTATGGGAGCCGGTGGGTTAATACTGGATATCAGTGACCGGTCTATCCCCAGAAATAGAAGTAGAGATGTCGAGGAAAGGAAGGGAGGAGTCAGAGGTAGACTAGGTGAAAATGAGGGAGAGGTGCAAATTGGAAACGACGAACTTTTCCAATTCTGGACAAGAGAGAGGAGCAGCAATGATGATTATCATCT
The DNA here is from genome assembly GCF_004010195.1 of Chiloscyllium plagiosum. Classification (NCBI taxonomy): domain Eukaryota; kingdom Metazoa; phylum Chordata; class Chondrichthyes; order Orectolobiformes; family Hemiscylliidae; genus Chiloscyllium; species Chiloscyllium plagiosum. Next base: position 91,167,072 of record NC_057720.1, on the reverse strand, counting down.
ACGAATCGGAGAAAGAGTTGTGGCTGGGGGCTGGAATAGAACTGGAACAAGGAATGGTCTATGGACCCCATGAAGGAACAGGTATAATTTGGATCCACGTATGTATCCATGCACTGCCTCTGTATGGCAGGAGCAGGCTGAAGCAGTGGGTCTGCATGGGCAGTCCTGTTTGTGGATTTTTAGGAGGAGATAAAAGCGAACTCTGCTATCAGAGGGCCATCGGCTTCGGGACTGTTAGGTGGGGGTGGGTGGGGGGGGGGGTGGGGCATGTGGACAAGTGAGTGGGAGTCTCCAGATGAAATGTGGTCAGACTTAGTTAATAAAATAGCCTGATGTGTCATGATAGGCTGATGGACCAGCAGGTGATATGTGGAGGTATCTGAAAGCTGGCACTCAGCCTCTGAAATGTAGAGGTGAGTCCACCAGACGACAGCAGCACCACCCTTATCGGCACAGGCAGAATAACATAGTCAGTGTTGGATCGAAGCATACAGCGTAGTGTCTGTTTAGAGAGTGATAGGTTGGATAGGGTGAGGGGGATACAGAGAATTTAAGACAACCAAACTCCCATGGAGAGTTCTCAATGAACAGATTGAGTTCAAGGAAACGCCAGAAGAATGGATCCGGATGTAGAGGGAGAGTGTTGGAGCTAGGTGAAGGGTCTATGGGATGGGGAGTGGACTCTTGCCCAAAGAAATGGACACCGAGGAGAAGATGGTGGAAGAGGAGTTCAACCTTATGTCGTTGCTGATATTCATTAAAGTGGGGCACAGAGGGATAAAGCTGAGACCTTTGCAGAACATTCAGCATTAGAGCGTGGAAGGTTAGGAGGGATGGTGAATACACGACAGGATTGGGGGAGGGGATGGACTCAGATTTCAGGGCATGGGTGGGGTGGCAGGTTCCAGAGGCTCATAGGCATCTCTAAGTTATTCTATCTTGTGGGCCTCGTATATCTGGTGAGCATGGCAAATCAGCTGGAGAATGAAGTAGAATTGGGGAATGGTGCAGCCTTGAGCCAATATGATGTGATGCTGTTGGTCAGAGAAAATGTTGATCTCAGTGGCAACAACACTGCACGACCAGTCCTCAGAAAGGAAGTGATTGAAAATAATTGGAATCATTATCTTATTGTAATGCTCTGATTTCATTGGGGTGACTCTCAACCAGCAAGGTCTTACTTTTCTGAGACTTTAGACCAAACTGTGAAAACTGAATGTATCTTGATGTTATTATTAAGACAAACCCATCCATGGTTTAGAAGGCACTAGCAAGGGAAGCGCTTATTTGTCATTCCCAATAGCTCTGGGGAAGGTGTCATTGTTCATTCAAGAAATTACCAGCAAAGAATTCCCTCTGATTTCCATTAACCACAGTTTGCTGAGGATGAGTGATGCTGCATGAGTCAAATGCTACTTTGATGGCAAGGGAAGTTACTCTGATCTCACCTCAACTGACATTGGAAAATCAGTTAAAATACTAAAGATAAAAAGGATAGAACAAGGCTTATTGAACACTGTCCTCGCAACGTTTAAGGACAAGCAGATGCATAGTCTTCTGATTCCGAGGAGACATGATTCCTATTTGGCACGAGGCTGTTTGGTTAAGCGCTGTGACAGAGAACCAGAAAAAAAATTCCACTCTGCATGGGGAAAAAAACCACCCTATTCACGGCGCATTGGACAATGACAGACATACACTATTGTCTGCTCCTATTGGGCATTGATCATCTCAATCTCAGCACAGAAGCTAGGAGCTCCCATCACCCCAGTTTGAAAGCAAAAAGGGGTAAGGGATGGCCAGTGGAAGTGGGAGTAACGACGGAACCGGTGTAATTTACAGTGGGAGAGGAAGAGGAAGGGTGTGAAGAGATATCATCAGTGGAAGAGTATGTGGCAGCAGAAGGTAGTTCAAGGGAACTGGGAGAAAGAGTAGGAAGGGATGGAAGAATGGCTAATGAAGTTTTAGTGACTGGGTAAAGCTTGTTTTTGGAAAAGTGAAGTTGGGTGAAAACCACCTCTGTTCAGGAAAATTGGGATCTGATTCCATTGAAAATTAAGATTTGAAGTACTTCATTTTCTATCACTTGATTCTTTATCAGATTGTACATTCACTCTGTAGTTTTGTATCTCCATCAAATGCAGGTGACGTGTTTCTTTTTCTCCCCTGGTGTTTTGTCTCAATATTTTTGAATTTTTTTAACAGTATGTATTTGCTTCCAATTCAATGTAGACATGAGAATATGGTTTGATGTCCTGCAGTTTGTCCATAACATAGAATTTAATTGAATATTTTTCCTCATCACATTAACTGATTCAAGCAATGAGTTTGTGTCAATCCTGCAGATGCAAAATTTCTTCAGTTCTGAAAATTGTTACAAAGAACAGTACCACACAAAAGCCTAATGTTCCAGTGCAAGGTGCCAAACCGTAGTTCATTCTAAATTGTTATAAACTTTATGAATAAGACATGCTGAGGGACTCCTCATCACATTAACTGATTCAAGCAATGAGTTTGTGTCAATCCTGCAGATGCAAAATTTCTTCAGTTCTGACTATTGTTACAAAGAACAGTACCACACAAAAGCCTAATGTTCCAGTGCAAGGTGCAAAACCGTAGTTCATTCTAAATTGTTATAAACTTTATGAATAAGACATGCTGAGGGACAAAGTGTAAAAGGTGAATTTAACTTTGTGTCGAAAAAGGTATTTGCAGCACACTCATAATAGGTGTTAACTTAATCACTCTGTAAATTTCCCAAAATAAAAACAAGAGACTGGAATTCTTAATTATTCCTTTTTGAATAACATCTGGAGAACAGGAAGGAAATCAAGGTTTGTTTGTGATATTCATAAATCATGATGGTGAGAATGTGGAAGATGGATGGCAGTGGAATGATAACTAAAGTTGGGGATGACACAAAGATTAGGCCGAGTTCTTCATAGTGAGGAGGAAAGAGTTAGGCTACAGGACTATATAAACAGGTGATTTCTATGTCCAGATTAATGGCAGATGAAGTTTAACACTGATAAATGTGAGGTGATGCACATCTAAATTAACAAGACAAGTGAGTATTCAAATTTTGAAGGGCGAGGGCAAAATTTGCTTCTTTTTTCTTTGCAGCAGGGAAGGTATAGGTGGGAACCTGGTACAGATATACAAGAGCATAAGGGGTATGGAAATGATGAACAGACAGCAGCTGTTCCCTTACTCGAAGGGTCAAAAACAAAGGGTTAAATACTTATAGTGAAAGGCAGGGGATTGAGAGAGTATTTGTGGAGTCTGTATTGAACTGAGAGGGTTGCACAGACATAGAATATAAAGTTCCTATGAGTGGAAACAGGCCCTTCAGCCCAACAAATCCACACTGACCCTCCAAAGCGTAACCCACCCAAACATGTTGCTCCTATATTTACCCCTGACTAATGCACCTAACCTACACATCCCTGAACACTTTCGGCAATTTAGCATGGCCAATTCACTTAACCTGCACATCTTTGGATTGTGGGAGGAAACCGGAGTACCTGGACGAAACCCACGCAGACAATGTGCAAAATCCAAACAGGCAGTCACCCAAGGCTGAAATCAAACCTGGGTCCCCAGTGCTCTAAGGCAGGAGTGCTAACCACTGAGGTGCCGTTCTGTCCAGGGTGACATGTGTCTGGAATGCATTGCCTCGGCGGGTGATTGATCAGGTAATCTCAAAAACTTTTCAAAAAGCCTTTGGATATGCACTTGGTGGTGCAGGCTCGCATTTTCATTCAATTATTCTATGTGGTCTCAGCCACGAACACTCAGATATATTCTGAAGCAATAGTTAATGACAGGTCCTGGTTTGTTCCATTGACTGTTCTCAGTAAGTGAGCCTCCTGTGAAGTGCTGGTGTTATCTCCCACTTTCTATTTAAGTGTTTCGGTTTCCTTGAGTTGGTAATGTAATTTCCTGTGTCGACGATGTAATTTCCGGTCCTTTTTCTCAGAGGGTGGTAGATGGAGTCAAACATTGATGTATTTGTTGATGGAGTGCCGGTTGGAATGCCATGTTTCTAGGAATTCTTGTGCTTGTCTCCGTTTGGCCTGTCCTAAAATGGATATACAGAACTAGTTCAAAGTGGCGTACTTCCTCATCAGTACGTAAGAAATTAGTGTTGGGCTCATGTCTTTTGTGGCTAGTTGATGTTCATATATCCTGGCGACTAGTTTTCTGCTTATTTTTCCGTTGTAGTGTTTGTTACAGTTCTTGCAAGGCTTATTGTTCCTGGAGCAGAATGGACAAAGATGTGAATTTATTGCGGTGCTCAAAAGTATGAAAAAATTTGCAGAGTAGAAAAAGAATACTCTAGGTAGTTGGCATTACAGCATCAAGGAATTCTAATTTCAAGGTTGTCAGCAAAAGAGCTCGGAGTGAAATAAGGAAAAACGTCTTTATTTACAGAGTTGTTACGAATTGGAATTGACTGGCTGGGAAAGTGGTGAATGAAGATTCAAAAATGAATTGGATATATATTTGGAAATTATGAATTTAACGGGCAACAGAGAGAGGGCTGGAAAATGGGATGTGCTTGGGAGACATTTGTGGAACTGATGCATGCATAATGGCCAATGCCCTCCTTCTGTACTTTAAAGGTTTGTACTCTATCATGTGCCAGCTGTGAATAAAAATCAGTATCCAATTATTTCACTGTGTAAATGCTCGCAAATATGTGATTATTCGGTGCAGCATAAGCATTTGAAATGCAAGTATTGCAAGGTCAGCTTCATTATGAAGTCTAATTATTACTCAGAACATGAATATTTTTAATGTTGTATTCCAATTACAAAAACAAATATATAATTGCTTTGACACAAAACTCTTTGGAAAGCTCTGACATTTCACTGACACGATATTATGTTCGTTGCTTTTTTTCACAGTCCAAATTTCATATTAAACACCATTCATTCTAAAAAAATGCAAGTTTTCGAATAATTTTTCACGAAAATTTGATAACACAAATAATTTATTTAGTTTAATATTCACATTCTATGTTGAATCATTACCATTTTTATGTTGCTGGCAAATAGCTGAAGATCGTACATTTCAGTGAGAAATTAAACTGATTGTTTATATATAAATGTATAAGAACTCTAACTCTATTTGTATGTTCAATCGTATGCTCACTCTGAATATGTAATCATTTAGAAGCCAACCACGTTAAAAATATTGGAGTGGCAAAACATTGCTTTGAATTCTGGCATTGACTATCTAATTCTGATCACCACAAGAGTTATGTTCTTTCTTTGATAAAATAAAATGTACATGCTTTAGTTCTGTGTTAGAAAATATTGACAGGAGTTTATATTTTAGTTCCATAAATATAGAATCAACATAATTGATTTAAGGGATTATAGTTCAGTTGAATGGTTATCATTCATATCTTATTTTTGCTCAATTCATGAAATATAGCAAACATCCGATTATTGTTCGGGTCAGTAAATTAACACCTTGCAATGAGCTACGCTGAAACTTGCTTCCAATTTATCGGAAATCATTTACAGTGTTATTGGACCTCACAGCTGCCTGTGACACAGAGAGACTCAGTGCCCTGTTCAAAAATCTGTGCATAGAGCTTCTAACCTGGTTCAGGGCAGTCAGCCAAACATTATTTCGAAATAAATAATTTGGAATCCACCTTGGGCAGAGGGAGAACCTGCCAACAGACTATCACTGGTCTTAGTGTAAGTTCAAATGTTGTCCAGGTTAAATACTAAGGGCTGACTAGCAACCAATCTTTAAAATTCATCTTCAGTTGGAGCCTGGCCCAGAGAGCAGACGTTTTGACATGGACAGCCAGAATCACACAATACAAGTTACCTACGGTGATGAAACCTGACCTGCCTCCCAGTCTCCATACATCTGCACCCCAGATTAGACATGGGTGAAGGCGTTAACAAGTTGACAATCTATTGCAGTGCCTTGTGTCTCACAAAGAAACCTCTAAATCCATATCTCATAAATGTCACCTTCACATTCTCCAGTATCAAAATAAAACTGTACATCTCTGTGAATGGTCAGAGATTACTACATGGATCACACCGTAGAATGTATGTGAAGTAACCAGCAACAAACGGCAATCCAAAAATCACATTAATAACTGAACTTGGCGGGTTCTGTCAGTTCTAAGTAAACACACATATTATACTGGCTTTCAGGTGACTGTAACAATGCACACCATAACTGGAGGTTTTGGCCTTACACCCCTCCAAATCTTCCTGATCTCACACACATCACTCCCTCACACATTCAACAATTGATGAGAATCCACAAGCTGGGTGAAACTGGAAAGATAGAACAGTGCAGCACAGTGCAGGCCCTTCGGCCCTTGACGTTCTGTCGACCTTTTATCTTACTCGAATATCAGACTAACCTACATATCTTTCATGTGCAAATCCAATTAAATAGCCCTAATCTAGCTGACTTTACTACAACTGCTGGCTGTTCATTGCACACACCCACCACTCTCTGTGTAAAGAAACTACCTCTGACATCTCCCCTAAACCTTTTTCCAATACCTTAAAATCATACCCCCTCGAGATAGTCATTTCCACCCTGGGAGAAAGTCTCTGGCTATCCACTCTATCTATACCTCTCATCATTTTGAACACCCCTGTGAAGTCACTTGCCATTCTCCTTCGTTTCAAAGAGGAAAACACTCTAGCTCCCTCAGATTTTCTTTGTAAGACATGCCCTCCAGTCCAGGCAGCATCTTGATAAATCTCCTCAGCACCCTCACCAAAGTTTCCACATCTTTCCTATAACGAGGCAACCAGAACTGATCACAATATTCTAAGTGTGTTCTCACCAGGGTTCCATAGAGTTGCAGCATAACCTCGCAGCTCTTAAAATCAATCCCTCAGCTAATGACCACATCACACACCTTCTTAACAACCTTATAAACCTGGGTAGTAACTTTGTGGGAGCGATGCCATGGACCATGAGATCCCCTTGTTCCTCCACAATATAAGAATCCTGCCTTTAACCCTGTATTCTGCATTCAACCTTCCAAAATGAATCGTATCCCAGTTTTCCATATTGAACACGATCTGCCACTTCGCAGCCGAGTCCTGCATCCTGTCAATGTCCTGTTGCAAACCAGAACAGATCTCCACACTATCCATAATTCCACCAACCTGTGTTACATCATCAAACTTACTAACCTACCCTTCCACTTCGTCATCCAAGTCATTTATCAAAATCACAAACAGCAGATATCCTAGAACTGATCCTGACGGAACACCACTGCTCACCTAGTTCCACACTGAATACTTCCCACTTACCACCACCCTCTGTCTTCTATGAGCTAGCCAATTCTGTATCCAGACAGATAGGTCTCCCTGTACGCCATGCCTCTTTACTTTCTGAATGAAACTACCACGGGGAAGTTTATCAAATACCTGGTTAAAATCCATCCACTCCGCATTCACTGCTCTACCTTCTTCAGTGTGCTTAATCCCATCCTCAAAGAATCCAATAAGAGTTGTGAGGTATGACCTGCCCCTCACAAAGCCATGCTGACAATTTCTTATCAAACTATGATTTTTCAGAATCATTTCCAATATTTTGCCCAATACTGATGTAACACTGACTGGTCTGTCATTCTAAGAACAATCCTTGTTTCCATGCCTGAACAAGGGAGTAACATTTGCCACCCTGCAATCATGCGACTCGACTTCATTGGAGAGTGAAGACGCAAAGACCATCGCAAAAGGCACAGGAATCTCTTCCCTCTCTTCCTGTCGTAACCTAGGGTGTTTCCCTTCTGGCCTAGGGATTTATCTATCCTTGTGTTGTACTTCAATCAGTCTGTATCTCACCTCAACTTGTTTACTCACTGTCCAGCCACTGATTGACTGCTTTCCATTTCAGGGCTCTGTACAGTACTGCCTTCCTGAACAAGTATGGTTCCCAATATCCTGTGTATTATGGAACGGTAAACATGGGAAGGGCAGATGCCCAAATCTTTGATTCTGCTGCTCCTCAGATGCTGCCTGACTGGCTGTGCCTTTCCAGCGCCACAATTTTCGACTCTGGTCACCAGGATCTGCAGTCCTCACTTTCTCCAGAACTGAGGGCTGTCCCCTCTGCACACTGAACAGGGAACTAATCAGCAGAAACTCATTGTATCTGGATCTGACTGTTCAGTTCTGGAAAGTTGCATTTGATGAACACATTTACTAAAAACGAAATTAAAATTCAACAAATATTCATTCATTCCCAGAGTTACATGAATTTGGTTCATGAATTGGACAGATTAATAACGAACAGTGAATGACTGAAGAACTCCGAGGTACAGAATATTCCAGGTGATTATATTTCAGGTTGGATGTGCTTTACATTAATGCTGGTAATATTAACAGACAGACAGATATGTATAAGGAATCGAGGTGACATGTGGAAGTGTGATATTTTTGCCATTTCTGAGATGTGTTTGAGGGAGGTCAGGGCTGACAACTCAATATTCTTTGGTACCAGAACTATAGTCAGGGAAGGAGAGGGGGTAAGAGAGGAGGTGGTGTTGCCTTATTAATTATGGAGTCAGTTACTGGCGTAGGAAGGGACGATATCTTGAAACGATCTTCCAATGAGGCTTGGTGGTTAGAGCTCAGGATCAAAACCATGACAGAAACACTGCTAGGGGTATATTATTAGACCCCCCTGATAAAGGAAAGTAAGGGAGCAGGTATATAACCAAGATATTGAGGTGTGTAAAAACAATAATACGATCATTATATTCAGACATGTCAATTCCAAATATTCATTAGGTCAGTGATAACTTTTTAAGAGGGGGCAGATGTTTTGAAATTTTTTCCAAAGAGCTTCTTATATCAACATAGACCAGATACAATAATGGGCTGTGCAGTGCTGGGCCTCACTGTGGGGACGAAGCCAGTCAGCTGTTCCAGTCAGAAGTGGGAAAGCATTATAGGACCAGTGACCGTGATATCACACATTTTGACTTTGCGAGGGAAAAAAACCCCCAAAATGTTAGAAAAATAAAAGCTATTTGCATTGGGGAGACAGATTTTATGGAAAAAAATTGACAGGATCTGGCCAAAATGCAGTTGCTTCTGGGTGAAACTATAGCAGAACAAGTTGGGGCGGGGGTTGGGGGATCATTTGATTAAAGTTGAATTGATGACAGTGTCGGCCCAGCATGTTACACCGAAGATAAAATTTAGGAAAACAAGCCCAGAAAACCTCAGATGTCGACACAAATCCCGAACAGGATGAAAAAGGAAAGAGAAGCTTAAAGCAGGTATCAAGTGAGCAGGTCAATGAAAGTCCTAAAAGAATATGGAAAGTGTTGGACTAAACTTAAAAAGTCAGTGGAAGAGCAGAAGGAGGGGTAATAAAACATTAGCGGGTATGATTAGCAAGAATCCAAAGTCACTTTTTTTGGTTTATTAAGGGGAAGAGGATAACGCGGGGAAAGAAATGGCAGTATTAGGGACTAAGGGGACAGCCTGTTCACAGAGCGAGAGAATATGTTAAACGAATCCTACGAATCGGTCTTCAGTTTGGAGGAACGAAGGAAGAATTGGAAGTTTATGCAAGATAGAGTGGACAAATCACCAGATTAAAGAGCACCAAGTCTTACATCAGTGAGAGGGAAACAATTGTAGAAAATTCGGAGGACTTTTGAGGCTGGATCATTAAATATCTTCAAGGCTGATACAGACAAATTTTTATACAAGTGTTATGGGGAAATCGCAGGAAAGTGGAATAGGGGATTAACAAAATAAATATAACCTAATCGAAGGAAAAGCAGACTCAGTGAGCGGACAGACATATTGTTGCCCCTATGTCTAATGGTGTTCTTTTCCAATAGCCTTGTATTCACAAGAACATCAACCTCTCTTGCTATGGAGTGAGACACAGTTTGGAATGCAAGCGGGGGATTCAAGGAATTCATAAACGCAATACTAATAGACAGAAAGTACGAGAGGACTGCGACAACGCGGATTGCCTGTCGGGGTGAGGATTTGCATCGAAACAGTCACCACCACCAGAAGGAAGACCTCAGCAAGACACCCTCCAAGGCCAAGCAGAGGCCTGCACTGGAGAGCAGGTAGTCAGGGGTCGGGTGTCAAGGAGTGCTTAAGGCCTAAACACTACATCACTGTCGTGTCTCCTTCTTTCCCTGACCAAAATTAAATGTGGAGGGGTACAGAAACATGCCGTTGGTAGCAGATTAAGCAGGAAGGCTTTCACACGAGAGGCTTTGGACATCTCCAGTTCAGCAAAATGTACAGGTAAACTCAAATAAAGTCCTTTTAACTTTATTGTTACAGCAATCGAGATGGCATTTAGGGCAGATGCACGCTCCTCTTGTGGGATGTGGCAGCTCAGGGAGATTTCCACCGGCCCTGATGGCTTCACGTGTGGGCACTGCACCCAGCTTCAGCTCCTGGGAGACCGTGTTAGGGAGCTGAAGCTGGGCAGCACGGTGGCTCAGTGGTTAGCACTGCTGCCTCAGCACCAGGGACCAGGGTTCTGTGTGGAGTTTGCACATTCTCGCCGTGTCTGCATGGGTTTCCTCTGGGTGCTGCGGTTTCCGCCCACAGTCCAAAGATGTGCAGGTTAGGTGAATTGGTCATGCTAAATTACCTGCAGTGTTGCGTGTCGGGGAGTGGGTCTGGGTGGGCTGCTCTTCAGTGGGTCGGTACGGACTTGTTGGGTCAAAGGGCCTGTTTACACACTGCAGGTCATCTAATCGAGAATGCACTCAGGGTAATCCGAGATACTGACCGAGATAATGACTATAATATTCCAGTCAAACGTTCATCGCCCTGAGTTTACCTGTCAGTCCTGTTGTATTTAAATGAACACAATTTAATCCAACAGGCGTTCCTTGCTTCCTGTCATGTTCCAGGCAGAGAGTAGATAGGCGACCACCAGCAATGGCAAAGGGAGTAGGCAGGATGTGCAGGAATCCCCTGTGGCCATTCCCCTCGAAAACAAGTAGACCATTTTGGATTGTTGGAGGTGATGACCGTTCAGGGGAAAGCAGCAGTAGCCAGGTTGGTGGTACTACCTCTGGGGCACAGCGGGAAAGGGTAAAGGTAAACAGGACGTTAAAGATAGGAGGGTCGGTTGTTAGTGGGACAGATCAGAGATTCTGTGGTCACAAACGGGAATCCAGGATGGTGCGTTACTTCCCGGGTGCTAGGGTCCAGGATGTCTCCAAGTGGCTGCAGAACATTCTCAAGGCGGAGGGGGAGCAGCCGGAAATCATTATGCACGTTGCCACAAATGATACCCGTTAAAATAGGGACGAGGTCCTGCAGCGTGATTACAGAGAGCTAGGAGAACCATTTTTAAAATAAAAAACCTTGACAGTGGTAATCTCCTGAGAGGGAGATTACCATCCGAGACATGCACTGGAGGGGACACCAATATCTTGCCGGCCAGTTTTGCTAGGGTTACAGCAGAGGGTTTAAACTAGATTGGCAGGTGGTGGTATCCTCAAGAGCAGGGAGGAAAGTGGAAGGAGATACAGTAATCAGAAATAGTAAGGTTAGGCTGGAAAACGACAGAGAGAAAGTAATGCCTTATGGATTAAATTGCATCTGTTTCAATGCAAGAGTGCTGACAGGTAAGGCCGATGAACTCAGGGCGTGGATAGGTAGGTGGGTCTGGGATATTATAGCCATTACAGAAATATGGCTAATTGATGGATAGGACTGACAGCTTAATGTGCTAGGGTACAGGTGCTTTAGGCGAGACAGAGATGTGGAAGGAGCAACTATTGAGTGTCCTTGATAATTATGTACCTGTCAGGCAGGGAGGAAAGGGTCGTGCGAGGGAGCCGTGGTTTAATAAGGAATTGGAATCCCTTGTTAAATGGAAGAGGGCGGCCGATCTCAAGATGAGACGTGAAGGTTCAATTGAGGCGATTGAGAGTTATAGGGTAGCCAGGAAGGACCTGAAGAAAGAGCTAAGAGCAGCAAGGAGGGGACATGAAAGGTCCTTAGTCGGTAGGATTAGGGAAAACCCTAAGGCTTACTATAGGTATGTTAGGAATAAAAGAATGACTAGGGTAGGAATAGGTCCAGTCAAGGATAGTAGGGGGAAGTTGCGTGTGGAGGCGGAAGAGATTGGGGAGACACTGAATGAATACTTTTCTTCAGTATTCACTCAGGAACAGGGCATTGTTGTCGATGAGAATACTGAGGCACAAATAAGTAGAATGGATGGCTTTGAGGTATGTAGAGAAGAGGTGTTGGAAATCCTGGAAAAGGTGAAAATAGATAAGTCCCCTGGGCCTGATGGCATTTATCCTAGGATTCTCTGGGAAGCAAGGGAGGAGATTGCAGAGCCATTGGCCTTAATTTTTATGTCCTCTTTGTCTACAGGAGTAGTCCCAGAAGACTGGAGGATAGCAAATGTGATTCCCTTGTTCAAAAAGGGGAGTAGGGATAGCCCTAGTAACTATAGGCCGGTGAGTCTCACTTCTGTTGTGGGCAAAGTCTTAGAGAGAATTGTAAGGGATAGGATTTATGCACATCTAGATAGGAATAATGTGAACAAGGATAGTCAGCATGGCTTTGTGAAGGGCAAGTCGTGCCTCACAAACCTTATTGAATTCTTTGAAAAGGTGACGAAGGAGGTTGATGAGGGGAAAGCGGTAGATGTGGTATATATGGATTTTAGTAAGGCGTTTGATAAGGTTCCCCATGGTAGGCTACTGCAGAAAATACAGAGATATGGCATTGAGGGTGAGTTGGAGGTTTGGATTAGGAATTGGCTGGATGGAAGAAGACAGAGGGTAGTAGTTGATGGCAAAGTTTCTTCATGGAGTGCCGTCACTAGCGGTGTTCCGCAAGGATCTGTTTTGGGACCATTGCTGTTTGTCATTTTTATAAATGACCTGGAAGAGGGGTTAGAAGGTTGGGTAAGCAAGTTTGCGGATGATACGAAAGTCAGAGGAGTGGTAGACAGTGAGGAAGGATGTGGCAGGTTACAGCAAGATATAGAGAAGCTGCAGAGCTGGGCAGAAAGGTGGCAAATGGAATTCAACGTAGCTAA